>NC_089703.1:6822700-6901270 GCF_031753505.1 Anomalospiza imberbis
GGTCCTGTTCATTAATATTCATATATTCAGTCTCGCACCATCAAAATTTGAATATTTAGCCCTGCTCATCAATACTGAGCTCTGGCTGAATATTCCTGAGCTGAATAATCCAAACCCGAGCTCTGGCTTTGCTAGGACAGTGACCCTGCCCAGCTTTGCACCCCAAACCCGAGCTCTGGCTTTGCTAGGACAGTAACCCTGCCCAGCTTTGCACCCCAAACCTGAGCTCTGGCTTTGCTAGGACAGTGACCCTGCCCAGCTTTGCACCCCAAACCTGAGCTCTGGCTTTGCTAGGCTGGACACTGGCCCTGCCCAGCTTTGCACCCCAAACCCGAGCTCTGGCTTTGCTAGGCTGGACACTGACCCTGCCCAGCTTTGCACCCCAAACCCAAGCTCTGGCTTTGCTAGGACAGTAACCCTGCCCAGCTTTGCACCCCAAACCTGAGCTCTGGCTTTGCTAGGACAGTGACCCTGCCCAGCTTTGCACCCCAAACCTGAGCTCTGGCTTTGCTAGGACAGTGACCCGGCCCAGCTTTGCACCCCAAACTCGAGCTCTGGCTTTGCTAGGACAGTGACCCTGCCCAGCTTTGCACCCCAAACCCGAGCTCTGGCTTTGCTAGGCTGGACACTGACCCTGCCCAGCTTTGCACCCCAAACCTGAGCTCTGGCTTTGCTAGGACAGTGACCCTGCCCAGCTTTGCACCCCAAACCCGAGCTCTGGCTTTGCTAGGCTGGACACTGACCCTGCCCAGCTTTGCACCCCAAACCTGAGCTCTGGCTTTGCTAGGACAGTGACCCTGCCCAGCTTTGCACCCCAAACCTGAGCTCTGGCTTTGCTAGGACAGTGACCCTGCCCAGCTTTGCACCCCAAACCCGAGCTCTGGCTTTGCTAGGCTGGACACTGACCCTGCCCAGCTTTGCACCCCAAACCTGAGCTCTGGCTTTGCTAGGCTGGACACTGACCCTGCCCAGCTTTGCACCCCAAACCCGAGCTCTGGCTTTGCTAGGCTGGACACTGACCCTGCCCAGCTTTGCACCCCAAACTCGAGCTCTGGCTTTGCTAGGACAGTGACCCTGCCCAGCTTTGCACCCCAAACCCGAGCTCTGGCTTTGCTAGGCTGGACACTGACCCTGCCCAGCTTTGCACCCCAAACCTGAGCTCTGGCTTTGCTAGGACAGTAACCCTGCCCAGCTTTGCACCCCAAACCTGAGCTCTGGCTTTGCTAGGACAGTGACCCTGCCCAGCTTTGCACCCCAAACCCGAGCTCTGGCTTTGCTAGGACAGTAACCCTGCCCAGCTTTGCACCCCAAACCTGAGCTCTGGCTTTGCTAGGACAGTAACCCTGCCCAGCTTTGCACCCCAAACCCAAGCTCTGGCTTTGCTAGGCTGGACACTGACCCTGCCCAGCTTTGCACCCCAAACCTGAGCTCTGGCTTTGCTAGGCTGGACACTGACCCTGCCCAGCTTTGCACCCCAAACCTGAGCTCTGGCTTTGCTAGGACAGTGACCCTGCCCAGCTTTGCACCCCAAACCCAAGCTCTGGCTTTGCTAGGCTGGACACTGACCCTGCCCAGCTTTGCACCCCAAACCCGAGCTCTGGCTTTGCTAGGACAGTGACCCTGCCCAGCTTTGCACCCCAAACCTGAGCTCTGGCTTTGCTAGGACAGTGACCCTGCCCAGCTTTGCACCCCAAACCTGAGCTCTGGCTTTGCTAGGACAGTGACCCTGCCCAGCTTTGCACCCCAAACCTGAGCTCTGGCTTTGCTAGGCTGGACACTGACCCTGCCCAGCTTTGCACCCCAAACCTGAGCTCTGGCTTTGCTAGGCTGGACACTGACCCTGCCCAGCTTTGCACCCCAAACTCGAGCTCTGGCTTTGCTAGGACAGTGACCCTGCCCAGCTTTGCACCCCAAACTCGAGCTCTGGCTTTGCTAGGCTGGACACTGACCCTGCCCAGCTTTGCACCCCAAACCCAAGCTCTGGCTTTGCTAGGACAGTGACCCTGCCCAGCTTTGCACCCCAAACCCAAGCTCTGGCTTTGCTAGGCTGGACACTGGCCCTGCCCAGCTTTGCACCCCAAACCTGAGCTCTGGCTTTGCTAGGACAGTGACCCTGCCCAGCTTTGCACCCCAAACCCAAGCTCTGGCTTTGCTAGGCTGGACACTGGCCCTGCCCAGCTTTGCACCCCAAACCCGAGCTCTGGCTTTGCTAGGACAGTGACCCTGCCCAGCTTTGCACCCCAAACCTGAGCTCTGGCTTTGCTAGGACAGTGACCCTGCCCAGCTTTGCACCCCAAACCTGAGCTCTGGCTTTGCTAGGCTGGACACTGACCCTGCCCAGCTTTTGGACCTCCCCAAACCTCCAGGTTTCTCCAACCCTTTGTGCCACCCCAGCTCCTGAGCAAAGCCCAGCCAAACCCCAGCATCCTCCCAGCTCGAAGCCCGGCCCAAACCTGCCAGGGACGCCCAGAACCACATCGACCCCCCAGGCACGAGCAGAACACAACCAGCACGGCAGAGCCAGCAGAACCCACCCCCTGCCCCAGCAGCGACCCCCTCCCTGTGTCCCCTGTCCCCCAAAAACACCCCCAAAACCCCACGGGAGGAACTTCCTCCCCAGGAAACCCCAGCAGCCTCCCAAAATTGGTGTTTTTCCATCTCCCGTGGGAGCAGCAGGGATCTTTTGGAAGTCTGGCATCTGGCTGGGCTGGGCTGTTCATATTTCGGAGCCCTTGAGCAAGGAGTTCCACCCACGTGGGGGTTTATTTTTCGCTCGAGATGCTTTTCCTCATGCCAATTATAGATTAATCACATTTTATCTCGCATCCTTTTCTCCCCCACCCCCAGCAGGGGAGGCAAAAAAAAATAGTTTAAAAAAGCAACAAGCAGGTTATTAATTGGCTGCTGTTTTCTGCTGGGCTCTTATCTTCTGAGCATGTGAAGCCTGCCAGCAAAGGCAGGGGCTTTAAGCCTGGTTTTAAAAAGGAACAAAGCTCCTGTGATGGTTTTTATCTCAGCCTGGGCTTGCCTGCCCAGCATCCAGCAGCTCCTGAAGCTGATAAGAACCTCAAAAAAAAAACCCAAAAAACAAACAAACAAAAAGAAAAAACAAAAAAAAAAATGCCCCGAAGTTCTCTGTGAAACCAGAGGAAAGGTGGGAGAGGCAAGAATGAAAATACAAGTCTGCAGGAAATTCACCTTCTCCAGCCCTTCCCTGCTTCCAGCCAGGAAAACCCCTGGAAAAAGGAGCACTGAGGGGCACCTGCCCTCCCTGCCCACCCAAACCCTGCACCCCCGGCGCTCCCCAGGGAGCGGCCAGGCTGGGAGGGACCCGACACCCCCGTGGATCAGTGGGGTCAGGAGAGTTTGCCCTGAGGGAAGGGCCAGCCCAGGAGAGGCTCCTGCTGTCCCCAGGGTGTGGGGACACCCTGCCCTCCCTGTCCACAGGGTGTGGGGACACCCTGCCCTCGCTGTCCCCGGGGTGTGGGGACACCCTGCCCTCGCTGTCCCCAGGGGCGTGGGGACACCCTGCCCTCGCTGTCCCCGGGGCGTGGGGACACTCTGCCCTCCCTGTCCCCAGGGTGTGGGGACACCCTGCCCTCGCTGTCCCCAGGGTGTGGGGACACCCTGCCCTCGCTGTCCCCAGGGTGTGGGGACACCCTGCCCTCGCTGTCCCCAGGGTGTGGGGACACCCTGCCCTCGCTGTCCCCAGGAGCGTGGGGACACCCTGCCCTCGCTGTCCCCAGGAGCGTGGGGACATCCTGCCCTCCCTGTCCCCAGGGTGTGGGGACACCCTGCCCTCCCTGTCCCCAGGAGCATGGGGACACCCTGCCCTCGCTGTCCCCAGGGGCTTGGGGACACTCAGCACTCACCATCCCGCGGCGGTGGCGGCGTCTGCGTGAAGTAACTGTTGGGTTTGTCTGCAAGGAAACAAAAACCACGGAGCTGTCACAGGTTCCTCGGGCACAGCCCAGCCCCCAGCCCTCCTTTGGGATGGTGTTCATCCCTCCTGGAACAGGTTTGGCTCCCGGGAGCTCCTGGAGGCAGGAGGGAGAGGCAGGAAGAGGAGCCAGGCTCACCAAAGCCTGGTTTAGGATAGCTCCAGGTACTGATGGAGCTGTCACAGGTTCCTTGGGGCATAACCCAGCCCCCAGCCCTTTTTGGGATGGTGTTCATCCCTCCTGGAGCAGGTTTGGCTCCCGGGAGCTCCTGGAGGCAGGAGGGAGAGGCAGGAAGAGGAGCCAGGCTCACCAAAGCCTGGTTTAGGATAGCCCCAGGTACTGATGGAGGTGTCACAGGCTCCTTGGGGCATAACCCAGCCCCCAGCCCTTTTTGGGATGGTGTTCATCCCTCCTGGAGCAGGTTTGGCTCCCAGGAGCTCCTGGAGGAGGCAGGATCAGCCCAGCCCGGTTTGGGACAGCCCCCAGTAGCGCTGGAGCGTCGCTGGCGCAGGATGTGGGAGCAGCCCCCAGGGCTTGGCAGGGCTGGGCCCTGCCTCAGCCTGTCCTGCCCCATCTCCTGGGGGCTGTGAGGCCAGTCCTGCTCTGGATCACCCCTGGCCACGGCCCCAGCCGGTTATCCCGGAGCAGGAATGCTGCAGCCCCCAAAAAGTGGGAGAAAGGGGCGGCAGGACTGCAAGCTGCCCTGGGTGTCACCACAGGTCCCCAAGCAAGGGTCACCTGCCACCCCTCTGCCTTTGGGGACCCTGCCTGAGCAGCGAGGGAGCTGAGCTCTTCTCAGGCTCCAAAATCCCCCCCACGCTGCAGGGGCAACACCCAAAAACCGGGATTTGGGATGGGGCCAGGGCTGGGGCAGAGAAAACCTCACCCCCAGCACGCTCCATCCACCCAAAAACCGGGGTTTGGGATGGGGCCAGTGCTGGGGCAGAGATAATCCCACCCCAGCATGGTCTATGCACCCAAAAACTGGGATTTGGGATGGGGCCAGGGCTGGGGCAGAGATAACCCCACCCCCAGCACGCTCCGTCCCCCGGGCCCAGCTCCTGCCCGGCTCCTGGGAGACACCCGTGTGTTTTCCAGCGTTTATTCCCAAGCAGAGCTGCCCCAGCAGGAGCTGCACGCCCCAAAGCCGGGCTGCAGGAGCTGCCTGCCCTCCCCACAGCCTCAGGGAGCTCGGAGGCAGGCCTGGAGGATGGGATGTTCCCCGGGAAGGGGAGCAGCTGTGCCGGCAGGAGCCTGGCAGAAATACCTGCGTCCACACCCAAGGGTGGGATCTACTCAGCTGCACCAGGGATCAGATTAACAGCCAGACCTGGGGGGAAAGCCTCACATGCCCTGGATCACCACCTGCACCAGCCCTTCCCAAATCCTCACATCTCCCAGATCATCAACTCCACCAGCCCTTCCAAAATCTCACATCCCTCTGATAATCTCCTGCACCAGCCCTTCCCAAATCCTCACATCCCCCAGATCATCTCCAGCCTTTCCCAAATCCTCACATCTCCCAGATCATCAACTCCACCAGCCCTTCCAAAATCTCACATCCCTCTGATAATCTCCTGCACCAGCCCTTCCCAAATCCTCACATCCTCCTGATCATCTCCAGCCCTTCCCAAATCCTCACATCCCCCCAAACATCACCTGCCCCAGCCCTTCCCAAATCCTCACATCCCCCTGATCATCTCCAGCCCTTCCCAAATCCTCACATCCCCCAGATCATTACCAGCCCTTCCAAAATTTCACATCCCCCTGATCATCTCCTGCACCAGCCCTTCCCAATCCTCCCATTCCCAGATCCCCACCCAGATCTGGGATGGATCTGGGATGCTGCCGGGAGCAGCAGCAGCAGGTGGGAGCTGTCCTGGCCCACGCAGAGCCGCCCTCACAGCTCTGCTCCCACTTCCCCGCCACGGAAAAGTGGGGCAGGGAGCTGCCAATCCCGGGATCGTCCCCAAGGCAGCGAGGAGCCGCAGGAGGAGCCGAGCTGGCGGCCCCGGGAGCCCAGCTCTGCCCCGCTCAGGGACACCTACAGTTATTGAGGAAGAGCAGCACGGCGAATCCCAGCGTGGAGGTGGCCAGCAGGATGAGGCAGATGTTGCAGGGGATCATGAAGTAGCGCACCACCAGGGACACCTTGTGCTGGTACAGCCGGTCCCGCTCCAGGGCTCCCAGCGCCATGGGGTGCTGGCACGCGGTCATGCTCGGCTCTCACACCCCGCCCGCCGGCCAGCCAGCCCCGATGAGTCGCCACAAGGCTCACATGGATCCTTTTCCCCCCCCGTCCCCGGGCGTTTTTGGCAGCCTAAGTTTTCCCGGAGGTTCCCATCTCGGCTGGCAGCAGGATGGGGGCACCTTCAGGACTCTGTGCCCGGCGATGCCATGGCAGAGGCGCGGCCTCGGGGACAGCTCGGGGACAGCTCCAGCCGCTCCGGAGGCACAGGGACACTCAGCCAGCCCCCGAGGTGTCCATCCACGGCTGCCCGCAGAAAGCAAGCCAAAATCCCCAGAAAGCAAACCAAACTCCCAGCGCCGAGGGCTCCAAATCCGTGGCTGAGCCCACCAGGACAAGGACACGCTGGGGTGGGAATGGTGGGAATGTCACAGCGGGAGCAGCGCTGGGACAGGGACAGCGCCAGCACAGGAGCACTGCCAGGCTCGGGAATATCACTGTCCTCTGGGATATCCTCTGGGATCCTTCAGGATAATCGCTGAGATCCTCTAGGATATCCTCTGAAATCCTCTGGGATATCCACTCAGATCTTCTGGGATAACCGCTGGGATCCTCCGGGATATCCTCTCGGATCCACTCCGGCCTTGCTCCAGGCACACGGAGCTCCCTCCGCTGTCCAGCGGCTCCTCCAGGACACGTCCGGCAGCCTCTGACCCTCCGCAGGTCCTCACAGTCGGGAGCAGCCAAAATTCCGGGAGCAGCCAAAATTCCGGGGGCAGCCCAAGGATTCCGGGAGAAACCCAAAATTCTGGGAGCAGCCAAGATTCGGGAGCAGCCCAAGGATTCTCAGAGAAGCCCACAATTCCGGGAGCGGCCCATGGATTCCAGGAGCAGCCAAGACTCCGGGAGAAGCCCAAAATTCCGAGATCAGCCCAAGGATTCCAGGATCAGCCCCAGGATTCCAGGATGCAGCTCAGCCCGAGGCAGACGCTCCCTCTCGCCCTCCGAGGCTCCTCAGCTCCGCTCCAGCGCCATCCCCGCTCCCTCTCCGCCTCTCGCCAGGCGAGCCCGGCTCTCCAGCACCTTGCCAAGCCTCGGGCCAGCGGGAAGGGGCCCGGCTCGGCCCCGGCGGGGGCCAGCTGCCCGCCTCACGCCGCTCGGACATGCCGGTCCCTCCCGGGCGGAGCGCGGCTCCGCGCGGAGCCCGGCATGGAGCGCCTAGGAAGGATGGAGGGAGGCTGGGAGGGATGGAGGAAGGCTGGGAGGGATCGGAGGAGGCTGGGAGGGATCGGAGGAGGCTGGGAGGGAGGTGGATCCCTAATCCCGGTGGTCTCCGTGCGCCCCCCGCGCGGGGAAGCGGCCGCGCAGCATCAGACAAGGGAGCGGCAGCGCGGAGCGAGCCCGGAGCGCCCGGCGCACGCCCCGGAGCCTCCCCCCTTCCGTCCGCCCGCCCCTCGGCCCGACCCCGGCGAGGGGGGGGCACGGCGAGCCCCTCCGAGCGCTCGGCGGCCAACAAAGGGGAGCGGGGGCGCAGGGGCGCGGCGCAGACAAAGAGCGGGGGCGGCGGGGGTCGCGCAGCAGCCGCTCCCCCCCCCGCACAAGGCGTGGGCAGCGCAGGGCAGAGCGGGGGGACCCCCCAGGACCCCCGGGTGAGCAGGGAGGGGTGGGAGGGGGTGGAAGGGCTCTGCCCCTCCGCCCGCTGGAGGTGCCGGGAGGCGGAGGAAGGCTCGCACCTCTCTCGGCATCGCCCCCCGGAAAACCCCCAGAGCCACGGGAACAGCAGGGAAAAAAACCGGTTATTATTAATTTTTTTTTTTTTAGGACGTTATCGGCACGGATTGGCACAGCCTCCCCAAAACCAGCCGGGGAAAAGGAGCAGGGATTGAACTGCTGCATCCCTGCGGGCTCCCGGCTCTTCCTGCTTCCCTGCGGCCCGCGGGGATGGGAAAGGTGCCACCAGCAGAGCTGGGTGAAAGCCAGAGGGACGTGAAGGTCCAACAATGGGCTGAGAGCGCTGCCACAGCCCCAGGCAAGGATTGCTGGTGCCCCAAAGGCAAATCCAGGAGCTCACCGTGCTCTCCCTTTGGTGGAGGCTCTGCCAGGATGGCATTCCTGGCAAAACACGAACAGCGCGGCATTCCTGCCACTGCAATGGCGCTTTCAGGGCACCGGCACACGCTGGGTCCTTCCTCAGCCACCACAGCCGAGCTCTTCCTCACCAGGGAGGAACTGGGCAGCTCTGGAGGCTGCAAGAAAAGCCCTCAAGAGGAAGGAGCCGGGGTCACAGAGAACCTGGGCTGACCCCACGGCTCTGCCACGCCAGAGGCTGGGTTATCACCCAAAAAACGGGGCAGGCAGCACCCAGCAGCACCAGGAGGGATCCTCCAACCCCGCACAGGACAGACGGACACTGGGGAGGTGTGGGGAGGGCAGTGGGAAGCTCCAGGCAGAGCAGCTGCTCCGAGCTCCTCCGGTTTCCCCGAGCTCAGCAGCAGCAGGGAGGGAAGCTCAGCTTCCCCTGCAGCCTCCAGGAGCTTCCCCTCTCCCTCTGGGGTGTCGTGGCTCCACCGAGGCAGCTGTGGGGGCTGCTCAGAATTCCTGCTTCCCACGGGATTCCTGCTTCCCACTCCTCCAAAAGGCAATAGCTTGGGAGAGAAACCTTTGCCAGGGGCAGGTTCCCCTCCCAGCCCTTCCCAAGAATCCTTCCCTCACCTTGGCAGTGCACCTGCAGCCCGAGGGACACAAAGATTAAAGAATCCACCCACGCTCCCCTCCCACGGGGACACGTGGGGACACTGGGTGGTCCTTCAGCAGGGCACTCCTCCAGGAGCCTGCAGGTGCCTGGGGGATGGGCACAAGTTGCCCCCCAGCCACCCCACAAAGCCCCCCTGCTCCTCTCCGAGGGCTGGGAGCGTCCCAAGGTGCAATTCCAAGATGAAAAATAGAGAAAAGGGGAGGGGGGGAAACCCAAGTCACGTCCAGGAGATTGCTCCTCTTGAAACCTGACCCGCTCCCTGCATCCTTCTGCTGCTCCTGCATCCTTCCCATCCCAGCTCCTGCATCCTTCAGTGCCTTCTCCTTCATCCTTCTGCTGCTCCTGCATCCTTCCAATGCCTTCTCCTGCATCATTCCCATCCCAGCTCCTTCCATCATTCCCATCCCAGCTCCTTCCATCATTCCCACCCCAGCTCCTTCCATCCTTCAGTGCCTTCTCCTGCATCCTTCCAATGGTTTCTCTTCCATCATTCCTATCCCAGCTCCTTCCATCCTTCAGTGCCCTTCTCCTGCATCCTTCCAATGGTTTCTCTTCCATCCTTCCCACCCCAGCTCCTCCATCCTTCCCATCCCAGCCCCCGCCTGGCCCCTGCCCTGCTGTCACCACTCCGGGACCGTCCCTGTCCCCTCCTGCCGTCCCTGTCCCCTCCTGCCCGGCCCCCACCGCCCTGGGCAGGGTTTCAGGGCCAGCCCAGCAATCCAGGATAAGGCCAAGGCTTGGCTTTGAACAATTCCCGAGGGATTCGAGGTTTGCATCCTCCCGGTGCTGCTTTCACATGCAAATCAGCCGCGGCCCTTTCTGTCCCCTCCAGCCACTGCGGGGCCACTTTCAGGGGCAGCCTTTGTGTCCCCCAGTCGTGTTCCAGCTCCAGCACGGACAGACCGGCTCCTCATCCTCTTGGGAAACCCAAACCCCGTGCCCCCTGTGGGATTTGGGGTGGGACCCTGGCAATCTCAGGGTCCCTTTGCCCTGCGGTGACCCCGCACGACGTGGGGTGGCATTTCTGTCCACCAGTGTCCCTGTCCCCAGAGCCATCCAGCTGCCACATGGTGACAGTGACAGCAGGGACACCCCAAGTGCCACCTGCTCTCCTCGGCCAGCCAGGGACATCCAGCCCTTCCCTGGACACTTGGGATGTGTCCCTGGGGAATGAGGGGCCAGGCAGCAGGAGGACAGGAGGATCCAGCAAGAGGGTTTTTTTGCCAAGTAAAAAAGGCCAGAGAAACAAACAAAAAAAATAAAAAAGAAAATAAAAGGCCAGAAAATAATAAAAAAAATCCAATTAAAGAAAAAAAAAACCCAAACAAACCAAAAAAAAAAAAAAAAAACCCAAAAAAACCCAGAAAAGCCACCTTTGGCTCCAGAAGGGGCAGCTGGAAGAGCAAATCCAAGTATGCAGAGCCTGCCCAGTACCTGCTATTTGTCTCTGGTTGGAGCAGGGATGGATTCATCCTTCATCCCTCAGCACTGCCCATCATCCCCCTGCACCACAGCCTTCCTCCTCCTCCTCCTCGCCCTGGCAGCAGCCAGGCACCCAGGGGACAGCCAGCCCCAGAGAGGGACAGGAGGCACAAAGTCTCGCTGGTGACAGAGGAGGGAGGGACAAGGGACAGGTGGCCAAGTGAGCCCCCTCACGTGGTAAAAATCCATCACCTCCCGGCTAAACCACACGGTAAAAATCCATCATTTCCTGGCTAAACCCCATGGTAAAAATGCATAATCTCCCAGTTAAACCACACGGTAAAAATCCATCATCTCCTGGCTAAACCCCATGGTAAAAATCCATCATCTCCTGGCTAAACCACACGGTAAAAATCCATCATCTCCCAGTTAAACCCCATGGTAAAAACCCATAATCTCCCAGTTAAACCACACGGTAAAAATCCATAATCTCCCAGTTAAACCACATGGTAAAAATCCATCACCTCCTGGCTAAACCACATGGTAAAAATCCATCATCTCCCAGTTAAACCCCATGGTAAAAACCCATAATCTCCCAGTTAAACCCCACGGTAAAAACCCATCACCTCCCAGCTAAGCCCCATCCCCTGGCCGGAATTTCCCCTGGGAGTGTTCCTGCATCCCGGGCTCCGTGTGCCAGCCCAGAGCAGGTGGCACTGCTGGCTTCCTTTGTGTCACAGCCAGGCCAGGAGGTGGCAGGAGGGGCTGGGGACAGCTTGGCTGGGAGGGGAGGGCAGCAGGGAGGGGTTATCCCAAAATTCCTGCCAGGAGGCTCCAGCAGGACACGGTTCCACCCTTGGGAAGTGACAGCACCAGCAGCAGCCTCAGCCTCAATTCCTTCCCAGCTCCCAGCCCCAAAAACCTGAGCTGCTGCTTTGGGAGATGATTGACAGCTGTCAGTCACGCCCTCCTCCCCGAGCTGCAGCTCCTGCCAGGCTGATTCCCCGCCTGGCTCGCTTCCCGCTAATCCTTTTTGGCAGGGAGCTAATTGGGATTTATCTGACAGCACCCAGAGCCCGCAGCGCCGCTCTGCGCTTCCTCCGCCAGGCGGAGGAGGAGGAGGAGGAGGAGGAGGAGGAGGAGGAGGAGGGAGCCTGCGAAAGGCGTTCGCTCCTTCTCCCTTTCCCCATCCCCTCCCGCAGTTTTCCCGGCTAATTACCGGCGTTACGAGGAGCAGAAAGGCGGGGGAAGCGGGGATTTTAATTATTTCATTTAGCACTTGGCAGGACCCAGCTTGACTCCCCGCTGAGCAGCGCCTGGAAATGAAGAGCTTGGAAAGGCTTCTCCGCGGGAGAGGAGGGAGAGACGGGGCTGGCGTGTGCAGGGAGGGATGGGGATGTTCATTCACACCATCCCCAAGAAACATTCCCAAAAGGCATTCCCAGTCAGCACTGCCGCTCCGGGCAGCGCTGGATAAGGGCTGCCTCTTCTGAAAAAAAAAAAGGGTTTTTTCCCCACTGAAGATCCAACTCTGGACCACGCAGATGTGCTCAGGGATGGAAAGTCCCTGGAAAAGGGATGGAAAAGCTCCAGCATGGAGCGGGCCACACATCTGTGCCCGGGGACTCCAGGTCCCCCTCTCCCAGCCCAGCAGAGCCTGCTCTCCTTCTGTGCGGTCCCCAGTGAGACCCCACAAATCCCACCCAGCCTCGGGGGCGTTCTCATGGGTCTGCCCCGCCCCTAAATCCAGAAAAATCCCAGCGAGGTTCGCACGCAGGGCTTGGAGGGTGCGGAAGGACAAGGTGCTGTCCCAAAGGGAAGCTCGGGAAGCACCTCCGAGCTAAAGCCACGCAATTCCCGCTGTTCCAAGGACCCGGAGCATCCCCCTCACCTCAGCCTGCCCAAAGCCGAGCTGCTGCCCTGGGCACGGCTCCCACGGAGCGCTGGGACCCCATTCCCGGCCGGAACGCGCAGCTCCAGAGGATTTTCCAGAGCAAAGCAGCGAATCCGGGATTCCACAGCCTCGGCGGGCACCGCCTCCCCTTCCCCGGCTCCCGGGACCACCACAGGCGGGACAGGCGCTGGGAACAGCAGCCAGGAGGGGCGGGGATGGGGACAACCCCCAAGGGTGTCCCCTGTCTGGAATAACAGCCAGGACAGAGCAGGACGGTGATGGTGACACCCCCGAGGGTGTCCCCTGTCCCCAGCAGCAGCTAGGACAGAGCAGGGCGGTGCTGGTGACATCCCCGAGGGTTGCTGTTGGTGACACCCCCGAGGGTGTCCCCTGTCCCCAGCAGCAGCTAGGACAGAGCAGGGCGGTGCTGGTGACAACCCCCGAGGGTTGCTGTTGGTGACACCCCCGAGGGTGTCCCCTGTCCCCAGCAGCAGCTAGGACAGAGCAGGGCGGTGCTGGTGACATCCCCGAGGGTTGCTGTTGGTGACACCCCCCGAGGGTGTCCCCTGTCCCCTCGCGATGCTCCGGCAGCGCCAGGAGGGGAAGCGCAGCCGAGGTGGCCCCGCTGCTCCGCGGGCTCGCACCGCCACCTGCCGCCCTTCCCGAGCCTCTCCTGCCGCCAGGAATTGCGGCCGAGCCGCGGGGAGCTCCGGAGGGAGCGGGGCAGAGCCCGGAGCAGCTCCAGAGACCCGCACGGGAGGAGGGGACAAACAGGGGGACAAACGGGGACCTTTCCAACACTTCACCATCGCGCCCAGAGGGGCTCCAGGGCTGCGTGGGGCACAGCAAGGACATTCCCAGGAATCCAGACCCTTTTCCAGCTCTGGGAGAGCCAAGAGCAGCCAGCCCCAGCTCCTGTCCTGCCCCCACCGCAGTGGCACCCCCTGGCACCGGGCAGGGCAGGGCTCTCCCCCCGGGAAGCAGGCGGGATTCCCTGCCTGCCCGGGCAGCGGGAGGCTCGGGAAGCGGCAGCCAGCAGAGGATGCTGTGGGCTTGGAAAACTTCCCTGTGCTCCTCCCGCAGCCGCCAGCCTGCGGCTCCCCGGCCAGCTCGGAGTCCCCGAGTTCGGTGTCCCCGTGTCCCCTGGGGCGCGTTCCCAGCGGATCCCTCGGGATCAGCAGAGCCCAGCCCATGGAAGAGCACAGCCAGGCTAAGGAGGAAATCCGGCTTTACCCAGCTCCCTCCGCAGCTGGGGCTGGTTCAATCCCCTCAGCTCCTCTGGCAACGACGAGCAGCTGAGCTGGCACAGCTTTGTCCCACCCCACTCCACCCCAAAGAGCTGCTTTGGGGTCGGCAGTGATCCTAAAAGTCCTGGGGTGAGCAGCAAAGTGGGAAGAGGAGCAGTTCCAGCCCCAAATCTGGGGCACTCCTGCTTCAATCCCTTCTCCTCAGCTCCTCTGGCACCCAAGGGCAGAGCTGGCACAGCTTTGTCCCACCCCACCCCACTCCAAAAAGTGATCCTAAAAGTCCTGGGCAGTAAAGTGGGAAGAGGAGCAGTTCCAGCCCCAAATCTGGGGCATTCCTGGTTCAGTCCCTTCTCCTCAGCTCCTTTGGCAACCAAGCCCCATCCAGCCTGGCCCCGGACACTTCCAGGGATGGGGCAGTTTCTCTGGGCACCCTGTGCCAGCGTTTTGCCACCCTCGTTGTAAAAATTATTTTTTCTATCAAGTCTAAACCACCCTCCTCCAGCTTAAACCCATCCCTGCTTCTCCTCGCTTTTCCCTGGAATTCCCCAAGGAATTGCTGCACACCTGGAGCTTCCCAGCTCAGCCGGGACCAGGGCAGGAATTCCCTGGATCTGAGCAATGCCCCAACGCCCCCACCCCGAGCAGCCCAGTCCTCCCAGTTTGCCCCAGTGCGAGCTCAGAAAGCCCTGCCCGCCCTCCCAGGCCGCTGGTGAAGGTGAGAGGCTGAGGATGGAGAGGAAGATGAGCCAAGCACTACGTGAGGAGCCCTTAGATCACGGCTCCACACCCTGAGGGTGGGGACAAACCCGGAGAGGGACCAGGGGACAGCCAGGAGCTCCCCAAACCGTGATCTAACAGCAATGGGGGCCGCGCAGGTGGCAGCACGCTGGCGAGGCTCCCATTGCTCCAGCACATCCCGAGGGATGAGGATGACAGGGACTAAGCCAGCTAGGCTGATGGATGGAGAAAATGGGAATTTTGGGGTGTTTTTTGGCGTGACAGCCCCACCACTTACCGGCGAGAAGCTTCCTATGTTCTTTAGAAAGCAGGGGAGGAGAAAAAGGAGAGAAGAAATCGAGTTAGAAGCAGGAAAACAGGAGCAGCCCCCAAGCTTTCCTCCTCCCCGAGCCCCCTCTGCCACCTGGGGCACTTCCAGGTGTCTCTCCCAGGCTGGATCCTGCCCCACATCGAGGCCGGGCTCCCAGATAAAGGAATTCTTTATCCCTGTTCCCAGCGATCCAAATCTCACGGGTAAGCAGCAGGAGGAAGTCCCAGGGAACAGAGCTGGGTGCCTTTCCCACCTGCAGCAGGTCCTGGAAGGGAATCCAAGGCCAAGGATTGGCCACAGATTCTCCTCAGCTCCTCTGGCACCCGAGGGCAGAGCTGGCACAGCTTTGTCCCACCTCAAGCCACCCCAAAGAGCTGCTTTGGGGTCGGCAGTGAACCTCAGAGTCCTGGGGTGAGCAGCAAAGTGGGAAGAGGAGCAGTTCCAGCCCCAAATCCCCAAATCTGGGGCACTCCTGCTTCAATCCCTTCTCCTCAGCTCCTCTGGCACCCGAGGGCAGAGCTGGCACAGCTTTGTCCCACCCCACTCCACCCCAAAAAGCTGCTTTGGGGTCGGCAGTGAACCTCAGAGTCCTGGGGTGAGCACAGGAGCTTGAGAGTGGGAAGAACGCACGTGGCCCAGAGCCCGCTGGGGAGGAGCGGGGACAGAGGGACAGCAGGACTGGCACTGCCACCTCTGCTTCCAACACAGGAACGGGCTGAGCTGATCCCAGAAATCCCAGCTCTTCCTCAATGAACCCTCCTTCCAGGAGCCCATCCCCACCTTCCAGGCACATGGATTGAGCTCCGTTGGAGCGGCACAAGGAGCTCCCAAACCCGCAGGCAGCCGGATCCTGCTGATCCCGATGATCCCACAGATGGCAACAGCAAATCCTACCCGGAAAAACCAGGGGGAAACACCCCCAGGACACCAAACCAGAGCCAAGCGCAGCACAAAGCCCAGCAGGAGCATCCCAGCAGTGGCTGCCCTGGATTTGATCTTCAGGATCTGATCCACGAGGAGCTGGCACTCAGGGAGATCCTGGGGAATATCCCAGGCACAGCCAAAAGCTCAGAACTTCCACGAATCCCCTTAAATCCCACAGATTTTCTGCTCCGAGCGATGATTTTCTGAAACCAGGCGATGCTCAGGGGCTGCACCTGGAGCTGCCACGGCTTCAGGCGTTCCCCTCTCCCAGGCCAGCCTGATCCAGAGGCATCACCTGGATGTGTGATCACCTGGAAGTGCTCCCCTGGGCCGGGAGCACTTTTGGGGTTGAGGGGAGCAGGGCATGGAAGGAGCTCCCAGAAGCGAGGAGAGGAGGTGCAGGGTTAATTAACAGCTGAGCATTTTAACAGCCCTGCCCAGCCCAGGGTTAATTAACAGCTGAGCATTTTAACAGCCCTGCCCAGCCCGGGCTGGCCCTCAGGGAAGTGGGGAACTCCTGGGATCCTCGTGGAAGCCGGAGCTGTCACCCAGCCTGGGGAGCTCCCGGGTGACAGCCAAGCCTTGGCCTGGAGGGGACGGAGGGGACCCTAAATGCCACCCCATTCCTTGGGGACTCCGCTCTCCCAGGGCGGGTCTGGGGCACTTCCAGGAGCCAGGGCTCCTCTGGGAGGGCATTTCACCCCTGGCAGGGAGGAGCTGCCCCCAGGGCTACCAGGGGACACCAGGGTGACAAGGAGGGACAGAGCAGGGCTGGCTGCTGGGGGTCTTGGGGACATTACCGGGAGTACCTGCCCCCAGGGGTGTGGTGGCATGCCAGGGGACACCAGGGAGACAACAGGAGCCAGGGAGGGGACAGCAGGGCTGGCTGCTGTGGGTTTTGGGGACATTCCTCATTGCTGGGGGGTGTCAGGCCACTCTGTCACCTCGGGGACAGTGGCACAGTGCCAGCAGCTGCCGCCCCGTGCTCGGTGCCACATCAGGGCCGTCACCCCTGTGCCTGGCACGGGAGCTGCTGCCACCAGCCCTGGCACTCCCTGGTGTCCCCTGGCACGCCACCACACCCCTGAGGGCAGCCTGGACGTGCCCGGGACAAGGGACACGGGACAAGTGGCACGGGACAAGTGGCACAGGACACGGGACAAGTGGCACAGGACATGGGATAAGTGGCATGGGACAAGTGACACAGGACAGGGGACATGGGACAAGGGACACGTGCCCAAGGCCAGCAGGGAGGAGCTGTGCCAGAGGGACACGGGACAGTTCCATGCCCCGGCATTCCCAAACTTCCCCCAGGCCCATCCCACGGGGCTGTGGTGGCCCCAGGGCTCGGTGCTGGGTGACAAAGTGTCAATGCCACCTCCCAGCCCAAACAGTTGGGAATCTGCTCCCCAGATCCAGGGGAATCCAGCACAGAGAGGAGACGGAGCTGCCCAGCCAGGAGCCCACGGAATTCCCTCTGGGAATGGGAACTGAGCCCTGGGACAGGACGTGAGGGGCAAACCCCAAACCTGCCCGGCTGGGAGTGAGGGGCAGGCGGGGAAGAGGGTCGGGGTGCTCTGGGAGAGCTGCTGGCGCTGCTTTAGGGGCAGGGAACCTGATCCCACAGGGGTTAAAAGGGCTTTGGGATGCCCCTCGGCCACACTGGACACTTGACCACAAGCCAAGGGCAGCTCATGGGGACACCAGACCATCCCACATCCATCCACGGCTCTGGATGGACACTCCAGCCCCTCCCCACACAATTCCTGTCCATCCTGCAGCCAAATCCATCCAGATCTCCCTCAGGAGACCTCACAGCCAGCCTGGACACCTGACCCCATGGAGCCACAGGCCAAGGATGACTCCAGACCTCTCCTGTGCTCGGCCAGATCCACCCACAGCTCCAGATGGACATCCCAGCCCCTGCCCACACAATTCCTGTCCATCCTGCAGCCAAATCCATCCAGATCTCCCTCAGGAGACCTCACAGCCAGCCTGGACACCTGACCCCATGGAGCCACAGGCCAAGGATGACTCCTGGAGACTCCAGACCTCTCCTGTGCTCGGCCACATCCACCCTCAGCTCCGGATGGACACTCCAGCCCCTTCCCACACAATTCCCATCCATCCCACAGCTCCCCGTTCCTCAGAGACCCCCCAGCCCAGCCCCAGCCCAGCAGGGCTCCCACATTCCCCTCTGATTTCCAGAACAAAAGTGCAACTGAGCCGAGCCTGCCCCTCCTTTCAACCCCTGCAGAATTCTCCCGGCTTTGATTTTCCTCTTCGGGGAGCCGCAGCTCCGTGGGGCAGCTGCGAACACCAAGGAGAGGGAGAAGAAGTTTGTTTTAGTGCGGATTAAACAAAACAAAACCCGAAAGGAGAGCGGGAGGCTTCGCTCCAAGGTCAGCGGAACGTTTCCCCGGGCAGGAGGAGCGGGGAATATTCCTGGGAAGCGAGGCAGGGCGGGAGGATGGTGCTGGGATTCCCTGCTGGAACAAAGCCGCCTGTCCTGGTTTGAAGCTGCAGTTGTGTTTCCTGGGGGTCTGCGGTACAGGAGAGACTCCCCTCTCCCTTGATGAACTAAGATTTGATTATCTGAAAAGTAGGAACTTGATCAAGAATTCCCAGTTGTGTCTCACTGTGTTTTAGTAGAAATTAAGTGGGGGGGGAAGAGGAATGTTTTAGAAAGTTTTCACCCTGAATTCTGTGTGTTCCTTTCATTGTCGTTGCAGAATAATAAAGCTTTTTCCTTTGTTTTTAAGCTTAAGCCTGCTCAGCTCTGTTCCTGATCATTTGAAAAGTGTATTTTCATGGGAACACCAGCACTGTGGGTCAAACCACGACACCGCCCTTCCCGGCTTCCCCCTTCCCTCCTGAGGCACCCAGGACGCGCCTGTGACTCACTGCTGCCGTCTGGGACGGGTGGCACTGCTGGCAAGCCACGTGTGGCCTGGCCAAGCCACCCTGGAGCTGCTCCTGAGTCACTGCCGGGGTTTATCCCAGGGCAAAGCTCAGCCGGGCACGTTGGTCCCTGGGAAAAGCCTGCCCGGAGATCCCAGCCCGGAAAGGAGCCACTGGAAGTGGCAGGAGGTGCCATTCCCGGGTGTCCCGAGGAGGGGGAGCTGCTGCCTTCCAGGGAATGGCATGGGGGTGGGTGCTGGGCACCTGGGAGTGCCCAGAACCAGGACAAGGGCTGGGAAAAGTCGGGATGGGCACCAGCAGCTCCCGGCAATGTCACCTTGCGATCCCTCTGAGAGTTTCTGCCTTTTCCTGGCCAGCGAGTTCAGGAATTTTCTGAAGTCTGGGGCGCGCTTCTTTAATTACACACTAATTAGGCGCGTTGCAGCCCGCTCTCAAAGCCAGTTCCATCTTCTGGCAGCACATCAGCACCGAGCACCGACCCTGCCTCCCTGCAGAGCCGGGATTTTGGGACTGGGAGCTGGAGATTTTGGGATCGGGAGCTGGAGATTTTGGGATTGGGAGCTGGAGATTTTGGGATTGGGAGCTGGAGATTTTGGGATTGGGAGCTGGAGATTTTGGGATCGGGAGCTGGAGATTTTGGGATTGGAGCTGGAGATTTTGGGATTGGGAGCTGGAGATTTTGGGATTGGGAGCTGGAGATTTTGGGATTGGGAACTGGAGATTTTGGGATGGGGAGCTCGAGATTTTGGGATTGGGAGCTCGGGAGCATCCCCAGAGCCCCGTCAGGACGGAGGGAGAGGAAGAGGCCGGGACTGCCCCACCTTCCTCCCTTCCCGAGCTCTGCAAGGCCCCGAAACACCGCCAGGATTGAAAGCAGATGTGTAGGAAGTGTCTCATTAGCGGTAATTGCTTCGCGAGGATTTGAGGTTTCCCCTCTCTGCCACCACCACCAAAAACACGCCCTGGGTCCGGGACAAAGTGGGGGGGAAAAAAACCCCTCGAGGCAGAGTTTGTGCTGCACAAACGTTTGGGACTGAAGGCAGGGAAAGTTTATTCAGCCGGGGCTGGCAGCAGGCTGAGGGATCTGAAACCATCCCGGCAGATTAAGCTGGAAAAACTCCGCCTAAATCCCACTTTCCTGCCTCACCGCGGCCAAATGAGTCGTGAAATGGGCTCACAGCTCAGTCCCTGGCACCCTCCCGGCCTCCAGAGAGGGAAAACAGGCACGGGACACTCCAGGAGCTCCTTCCCCACACCTGGGACATTCCAGGAGCTGCTTCCCCACAGCTCGGGGCTGCTCCGGGGCCGTGGCAGTGGCTCCAGGCATCCCTGACCCATCCCTGGGTTCCAAAGTTTTCCTTGGTTTGGATCGGGCAAATCCAAGAGCTCAGGGCAGGCAGGTCCTGGCAGGGAACAGGCTCGGAGCAGGGAGGTTTCAGAGTTTGCTGGGTGAGATCCAAGACCTCCCCACGGCCCCGTGGTATCCAGAGCCAATCTTCCCCTGTGCTGCACAAGTTTCCCACGCCAGGTGCGATTTTCCACCTGTTCCCAAATCGCCTCTTTGTTCTCGGGCTGAATTCCCACTCCTTGGCATCAAACCGCCACAGAATTCCCAATTTATGGCATGGATCTCCACACCAGTGCTGGGCTGGAGCCCCCCTCGGGGAGCAGATCAGAGCCACCCCGCTGTCCCCAGCGCCGGATCCATCCCCTCAATGGGGCTGAGCTGTCCCCAGCCCTGCTGAGGGGTCTGGGGGTGATTCCAGACAGAAAATCCCGGGAAGCAGCTCCCTGCATCCCAAACCCCGCCAGAATCCTGCTGCGGGCACAGCAGCGAGCCGGGAGCGCACAGGGCTGAACCAGCCCTTTGTCACTTTGTCACTTTGTCACAACACCCCTGTGACAAAGCGTCCCCAGCGCCACTCCCGACACCGGGACGGGACCCCAGTCCCACACAGGGCACGGTGCCAGCCGCGGGGCCGCTCTGTCCCCGTTTCCTCCCGCGGCCCTGGGGACAAAGGCGCCTTTGCTGTCACCCCCCCGGGTGGGGACACGGCAATGGCGGCTCAAAGGAGGAGCCGCAGCCGCTGGATTTGCGGTGGGAGCAGCACCCCCGGAGCCCGCAGAGCTGCGGGGCTCCTCGGGCTCCTCCTCCAGTGGCCCGTGGCGGGCGGTGTCCCCTGTCCCCTGCGGTGGGCAGTGTCCCCCTGCGACAGGGGACAGTATCCCCTGTCCCCTGCAGTGGGTGGTGCCCCCTGTCCCCTGTGGGGGCGGTGTCCCCTGTCCCCTGGGTGTCCCCTTTGGCGGGTGGTGCCCCCTGTCCCCTGTGGGGGCGGTGTCCCCTGTCCCCTGTCCCCTGTGGCGGGTGGTGTCCCCTGTCCCCCGTGGGGGCGGTGTCCCCTGTCCCCTGCAGTGGGTGGTGCCCCCTGTCCCCTGTGGGGGCGGTGTCCCCTGTCCCCTGGGTGTCCCCTGTGGTGGGCGGTGTCCCCTGTCCCCTGTGGCGGGTGGTGTTCCCTGTCCCCTGTGGCGGGTGGTGTCCCCTGTCCCCTGTGGCGGGTGGTGTCCCCTGTCCCCCGTGGGGGCGGTGTCCCCTGTCCCCTGTGGTGGGTGGTGCCCCCTGTCCCCCGTGGGGGTGGTGTCCCCTGTCCCCTGTGGCGGGTGGTGTCCCCTGTCCCCAGCGGTGTCCCCCGTCCCCAGCGCAGCCCCCGGCGCTCGCACAAAGGCCGCTTCTGTGGGAGCCCGGCGCTGTTTTCCGGGAAGGGAGCCAGGGCTGGCAGCTCCCGGCAGCGGGAATCAAAGCCCCGTTTGTGCTGCCGAGCCCCCGAGCAGCGCTGGGGCACCCGCGCGGGGAGGCAAGGCCAGAGCAGCCTGCTGGGGACAGCGACAGCCCCGCGCGCAGATGGGGACAGCGGGACAGGAGCCAGCCTTGTCCGAGGAAAAGCTGTGCCACGGGCACGGGCGGGCTCCGGGATCCCGACAAAGCCTTCCCTTCCCAGGGCAGGAACTGGGATTGGATCCAGGATGGATCCCTGCTCCACCATTCTAACATGGACACCCCCAAATCCCTCCTAGATCAGCTGCCCCGGGGAATTCTGTGAGGCCACAGGCTGGTTATCCCACAGGGACAGAGCCATGGGCTCCAGGATCCCAAAAACCCCTTCCCTTCCCAGGGCAGGAACTGGGAATGGATCCAGGATGGATCCCTGCTCCACCATTCTAACATGGACACCCCCAAATCCCTCCTGGATCAGCTGCCCCGGGGAATTCTGTGAGCCCACATTCCCAGCCTGGATCCCACAGGCTGGGGCTCAGGTGTGAGGTTATCCCACGGGGACAGAGCCATGGGCTCCAGGATCCCAAAAACCCCTTCCCTTCCCAGGGCAGGAACTGGGAATGGATCCAGGATGGATCCCTGCTCCACCATTCTAACGTGGACACCCCCAAATCCCTCCTGGATCAGCTCCCCCGGGGAATTCTGTGAGCCCACATTCCCAGCCTGGATCTCAAAGAAACAGAGCCATGGGAGGGCTCCAGGATCCCAAAAACCCCTTCTCTTCCCAGGGCAGGAACTGGGAATGATGTCCCAGGCCAGGATTCATCCCTGCTCCCACCATTCCAGCACGGAGACCCCCAAATCCCTCCTGCTGCTGGCACAGATCTGGTGATGCTAAAACGGAGTGGGATCAGCTCCCACCCGGAATTCTGAGCCCACATTCCCAGCACGGACCCAGCCCCCTTGCCCTGCCCCAGGCAGTGCATCCCAGCTTCCCAAAATCCTTCCTCCCCAGCAGCAGAGCCTTCCCAGTGTCCCCATTTCCCTGCCATGTCCCCAAATGCAAATCCCCTCCAGGAATCCGAGTGGCCTCTCCTTTTCCTTTGCTCTTTGCGCCGCTTTAAAGTGGCTTTTCCTCTCTCCTGAATAATTGACGGGAACATGAAAATTTAAAAGTCTTTCAAGATTCCATTAAAATTCATTCCCTTTCCCTTTGGAGAATTGCCACTGCCAGAGTCCCATGTAGGGCAGCTGCCTCGCTTCCCAGGATTTAACTCCAGAGCAAATTCCCTCGGAATTGTTTCATGGAGAGCCCGAAATAGCATCCTGCATCCCTCTCCATCAGCCTGCTCATCCCATCCCCTCCTGATTCCAGCAGCCATCCTGCAGCTCTGCCTCCTCCAGCCCACTGAGGATCCAGCATTTCCCAGCACCCCTGCATTCCCAGGACAATGGGATCCAGCATTTCCCAGCACCCCTGCATTGCCAGGACAGTGGGATCCTGCTCTGATCCAGGACTGCAGCCCCTCATCCCCTTCCTCATGGGAATTGTGGGGTGGGATTCCCAAAATCCCTCATCCCCAGCTATTCCTGTTGTGCATCCCATCTTCCCTGACCCTGAGGGATAACCTGAGGAATAACTGAGGAGTAACGGAGGAATAACCTAAGGAAAAACTGAGGAATAACTTCAGGAATAACCTAAGGAATAATCTCAGGAATAACTGAGGAATGACCTAAGGAAACCATCACACAACATTAAAAAACCCAGTAAAAAATAAAGGCCAAAGCTGCTTTTAGTGCTCTCAATGTGCCACCAAGGCCGCCAAACCCTTTTCTGGGAGCACCCTCTGCTTCCCAGCTGCTTCCCAGCCACTTCCCAGCTCTCCAGAGGCTGCTGGGACAGGCTCGGGTTTCCCATGGAGCCTGGAGTTAATTAACCGTCACACCCTTGGGCAAAGCTCTCCCAATTTACCCCACTTGACCAAGTGACCCTGAGGATTTGGAGCAGGCTCCATAAATCCCAAAGCCACGTGGGCTTTGTTTTCCAGGAGGGAATTACCAGGGAATGCTGGGCGGGAAGTTCACACTTTCCCCTTTTCAGCACAAGGGGACTCCATCCTCACCATCCCTGAGATTCCCTTTGGCCAGGGAATTTTACATCCAGAAAGGAGGAGAGAGGAGTTTTATCCTGCCCCCTCCGTGCCACCTGTCCAGGGGAGCTCCAAGGAACAGGCAGATCCAAGGAATCCTCCCACCACACGAGCTCAGGAATCACACAAACCATCCTTGTGCAGCCTCTCCTGCCCCGCTTCCCATCCCAAAGAGGAGAGGAATGATGTTCTTACCTAATGAATAATCCACAATCCATCGGGGAGGGGATGGGGGCAGCACATGGAAAAAAACACAGGGAAAACAGCTGGATCAGACCAGGGGAAATCCTGCTCAGGAAAAGGGCCCGGCCCTGCTCCTGCCTGGGCAGCCCAGGGTGCTTCTGCTGGGCGTGGGCAGGAGCTGGACCCCCACCCCAAAAATGCTGCAGCCCCCTCCCTTCTAGAGCAGAGATTCCCCCCAAAAAAGCTCCAGCCCAGCCCCCAGAGATTCACCCCAAAAATCCTGCATTTCCCCCCAGAGATTCACCCAAAAAAACCCTGCAATTCCCCCCAGAGATTCACCCCCAAAATCCTCCATTTCCCCCCAGAGATTCACCCAAAAAAAACCTGCAATTCCCCCCAGAGATTCACCCCAAAAAGCTGCAGCCCATCAGAGCAGGGTGTCACCTCCAAAAAGCTGCAGCCCCTCAGGGAAGAGATTCACCCCAAAAAGCTGCTTCCTCCAAAGATTCACCTCCAAATAAACTGCAATTCCCCCCAGAGATTCACCGCAAAAAGCTGCAATTCCCCCCAGAGATTGACCCCAAAAATCCTGCATTTCTCCCCAGAGATTGACCCCAAAAAGCTGCAGTTCCCCCAGAGATTCACCCCCAAAAATCCTGCATTTCCCCCCAGGGATTCACCCCAAAAATCCTACATTCCCCCCCAGAGATTCACCCCAAAAAGCTGTGGCCCAAGGGGCAGAGAGGAGGAGGGAAGGGCTCCTGTCCCAAACCAGGGAGGCCAGAGGGGCAGCAGGGGGGGACCAGCAGCAGCAGCTGCTGCCAGGGCTCGTGCCAGGGTTGCCAAGGCTGCCGGGCTCTGTTATCCACCAACAGCCTTTGAAGTCAGGGCCCAGGAATGTGCCCGCCAGGGAAGGGGGGACAAGGTCCCCAGTGCCACCAGAGCCACCAGAGCCACCTGGTTGCCTCCCAGGAGCATCCCAGTGCCCGCCAGGGAACGAGGGACAAGGTCCCCAGTGCCACCAGAGCCACCTGGCTGCCCCCAGGGGCATCCCAGTGCCCACCAGGGAATGAGGGACAAGGTCCCCAGTGCCACCAGAGCCACCAGAGCCACCTGGCTGCCCCCAGGGGCATCCCATTGCCCACCAGGGAAGGGGGGACAAGGTCCCCAGTACCACCAGAGCCACCTGGCTGCCCCCAGGAGCATCCCAGTGCCCGCCAGGGAAGGGGGGACAAGGTCCCCAGTGCCACCAGAGCCACCAGAGCCACCTGGCTGCCCCCAGGGGCATCCCAGTGCCTGCCAGGGAACGAGGGACAAGGTCCCCAGTGCCACCAGAGCCACCTGATTGCCTCCCAGGAGCATCCCAGTGCCCACCACGGAACGAGGGACAAGGTCCCCAGTGCCACCAGAGCCACCAGAGCCACCTGGTTGCCTCCCAGGAGCATCCCAGTGCCCGCCAGGGAACGAGGGACAAGGTCCCCAGTGCCACCAGTGTCACCAGAGCCACCTGGCTGCCCCCAGGAGCATCCCAGTGCCCGCCAGGGAAGGGGGGACAAGGTCCCCAGTGCCACCAGTGTCACCAGAGCCACCAGAGCCACCTGGCTGCCCCCAGGGGCATCCCAGTGCCCGCCAGGGAAGGGGGGACAAGGTCCCCAGTGCCACCAGAGCCACCTGGCTGCCCCCCAGCAGCATCCCAGTGCCCACCAGGGAACGAGGGACAAGGTCCCCAGTGCCACCAGAGCCACCAGAGCCACCTGGCTGCCCCCAGGGGTATCCCAGTGCCCACCAGGGAAGGGGGGACGAGGTCCCCAGTACCACCAGAGCCACCTGGCTGCCCCCAGGAGCATCCCAGTGCCCGCCAGGGAAGGGGGGACAAGGTCCCCAGTGCCACCAGAGCCACCTGGCTGCCCCCCAGCAGCATCCCAGTGCCCACCAGGGAACGAGGGACAAGGTCCCCAGTGCCACCAGAGCCACCAGAGCCACCTGGCTGCCCCCAGGGGTATCCCAGTGCCCACCAGGGAAGGGGGGACGAGGTCCCCAGTACCACCAGAGCCACCTGGTTGCCTCCCAGGAGCATCCCAGTGCCCACCAGGGAACGAGGGACAAGGTCCCCAGTACCACCAGAGCCACCTGGTTGCCTCCCAGGAGCATCCCAGTGCCCGCCAGGGAACGAGGGACAAGGTCCCCAGTGCCACCAGAGCCACCTGGCTGCCCCCCAGCAGCATCCCAGTGCGCATCCCCTACGCAGGGACACACAGCAGGAACACTGCCCTCCCTGCTCTCCAGGGAAAAATGAGAGGCTGGAAGCTGGAGATGCTGGCCACCACCCTGGCCAGGCCACACAGCTCATCCCGTGTCCCCCGGTGTGCCCTGTGCAGCCCCGTGCCACGGCACAGCCGCTGTGCTGGTGCTGAGCAGATCCCGGCCTGTGGGAAGCCAGGACGTCCCTCTGGCTGCCCTGGCTGGCTCCAGACCCTGGCACCAAGTCAAAAACACCTGTGGCTTCCATTTTAGTCCATGGAAAGAGCTGCCAACTTTGTATGAATTACAAGCCACAAGGGTTTGAGTAGAGTGGTAGTTGAATTAACACAGGGTGGAAAAGTAGAATTTTGGGGTTCTTAGAATGTAGTTCAGGGGGTCAAGACGGAGGGATTTGGGCGTGTCCTGGCCTTCTTCTCCTTCTCCTTGCCCTCCATGTGTTGCTGTGCTGGTGACACTTTTCTGTTGGTTTAAGGCACAGACACACTGCCCAACATAAATGACAGATATTGGCACGTTATTGTAAACATGGCACACGGAGTTTTGGGTATAAAATGTGAACACCGCCCTGAGGGCAGACAGAATGCCATGGCCGACCTGCTGGACAGAGCTCAGCAGGGCAGAGAGAGAATGTTCTAGATAAGGGAAAATAAACAACCTTGAGAAGCCGACCCTGCGCACTCAGACTCCTCCTTTGGCTGCAGGGCTGGGAATCCAGGACTTCTACACTCTCGGGGTCACCCCGACACCCGGAGACACGCAGAGTCCGAGACCAGCGGGTCTGGGGAGCTTGTGCCCCCGTAGGAATTCCCAGGAGCGGAGCCTGCTGGGTTTGGGCACCCCCTGAGCGGGGTCACAGCGTCTGCTCCGGGCTCTCAGCTGCCTGGAGCTGCAGCTGCAGGGCTGCAGGGCTGCAGGGCTGCAGGGCTGGGGCAGCCACCGAGCCCCCAGAGGAGTTTTGGGGTCGTGGAAAGGCTCGGCTTGGGAGGATTCAAATCCCAGCCAGGGACACCTGCCACTATCCCAGATTGCTCCAGCTTGGCCTTGGGCACTCCCAAGGATGGGGAATCCATGGAATTACTTGAGCCGGGCCCTCACCAGCCTCACAGGGAAGGATTTCCTCCCAAAATCCAACCTAAATTTCCCCACTGGAAGGGAACGAGGAGTTCCCTGAGGACCTGAGGTCTGACCTCCTGGTTATGGTGCAGCTGGAACGACCCAGCAGAGCCAATTATCCATTCTTTATCCATTTTTTATCCATTCTCCACCCATTCCAGAGCTCAGATGTGATTTCCCCCCCCACCATTCTGGCCACACCACCCACAGGATCATTCCAGGATCAGCACCCAGGTTCACCCTGAGCTCCCCCACGTCGCCATTCCCAGGTCACAGCTCCTGGGGCCACATTCCAGCCTTTTCCTGGCAGGGCCACCCCCTGGGAGCCCTCTGGACAGACAGACACACAGACAGACAAACAGCTGGGAAGTGTCTGTCCCGCAGAGCCCGGCCCCTGCAGATCCCAGGGCACGGGGTCAGGCTTCAGAGCTCTCAGGAAAAAAATCCCCACTGGAAAATGGAGCAAAAGGCACGGGCTGTGCGTGGGGAAAGCAGGATTGTGGATTTGGAGCTGGGCTCTGCTCTTATCACGACAGATGTGGTGGGCAGAGGGTCCCCAGGGTCCCCAGAGCAGCAGCCCCAGCCCCCTCTGCTGCTTCCTTTCACCCCGGGCCTGCTCTGGGATGGAATCCAGAGTTTCTCCAAAGGGTTCCCACGCCTGGAGGGGCTGGAATGTCCAAAATCCTCCCCCTGGGGATGGAGCAAGGCTGGTCACACACTGCTCCTGCTGCACAGGCCGTGGAAACACCAGAGCCCAGTGCTCCCAGTGCTCCCAGTGCTCCCAGCCAGCGGGATGCTCCCATGGGATGCTCCTGGAGAGGAGGAGGAGGAGGGATAATCCACAGGCTGCAGGTAATCCATTGCTGCTGCAGGGAATTTGGGCAATTTCCAGGGGTGTGAGGGGAAAATCAGGATTGTCATTGGTGCCTCAATTCCAGGGAATTTGGGATGCAAGAGGAATTTTGGGGAGGTGCCACTGCTGCCTGCTGCAGGGAATTTGGGCAATTTCCAGGGGTGTGAGAGGAAAATCAGGAATGCCCCACCACCCTCTCAACATCTCTCTTCCCTTTCGGGTTCCTCCACTCCTCCCTTCCCCAGGTTGGAAAAGCCTGGCCTGAAGGACAAAACCTCCATGGAAAAGGAGAATCCGGGCTGGAGGGAACCCAGAGGGAGCCCCAGCACCCACAGCCCTCATCCTGAAACCCCAAATCCACAGGCAGGGACATTGCTGAGGCAGCCCTGGCAGGCTCCAGGGAGCCAGGCACTTCCAGAGGCTGGAAAAGGCTCCCTTGGGCACAGAGAGGACAAGTGCAGGGTCTGAGCAGGGCTGGAGCTGCCTGGGAGAAACGGGAAAACAATTCCAGCTGGGATTTCTGTCGATTGCCTCAGTGCCTGGGAACCGGGGCCTGGCCAGCAGCGCTGAGCTCGGGGCTTCCATGAGCCACAGCAGCACAGAGGGGATCAGCCGGAGGCAGGAGAAGCTTTGGGGTGCAGAGCTGAAAGGGAATTTGGCAGGAATGCTCAATCTGAAGCAGAGCAAACCCCTCCCAACCCCCCCGGCAGCTTTTATCCATCACTTCCAAGTGGAAGGATCCTGTTGTGACAGGACACGAAACCCTGACAGATCCCCACTGCTGCATCCCAAAAAATGCTCCATCCCACTCCAGCAGCAGGGAAATTCCAGCTCCTTCCCCATTCCCTGAGCAAATCCTGGGGAAGCAGAGCAGGAACCTGGGTCTGTCTGTCCAAGGCAGGAAAAAGAAGGCAGCAGTCTCGGGATGTGTCCTGCATTAAAGCAGCTCTGGACCCAAAAAACAGCTCTGGACCCAAAAAACAGAACTGTACCCAAAAAACAGCTCTGGACCCAAAAAACATCCCCAGACCCAAAAAGAACTGTGGACCTAAAAAACAACCCCAGACCCAAAAAACAGCTCTGGACCCAAAAAACAGAACTGGTCCCAAAAAACTGCCCTGGACCCAAAAATCAGCCCTGGACCCAAAAAACAGCTCTGGACCCAAAAATCAGCCCTGGACCCAAAAAACTGCCCTGGACCCAAAAATCAGCCCTGGACCCAAAAAACTGCCCTGGACCCAAAAATCAGCCCTGGACCCAAAAACAGCTCTGGACCTAAAAAACATCCCCAGACCCAAAAACAGCTCTGGACCTAAAAAACAACCCCAGACCCAAAAACAGCTCTGGACCTAAAAAACAACCCCAGACCCAAAAACAGCTCTGGACCCAAACCCAGCCCTGGACCCAAACCCATCCCAGCCCCCTGTGTTTTCCTGAGTAAGTGGGTGGGAAAATCCAGCCTTTGATGTTCCACTGAGCGGCTCCAAAACAAAGCTGGGCCACGGGAGATAGAAACACCAAACAAACCTCGCCACGGGACACATCCGGGAGAGGGAGTGGGAAAGAATTCCACTTCCATGGAGCCATGGAAAATCCACAGCGCAGCTGCTTTCCACTCCCAGCACAGCAGCAGAGCCCCACATCCAGGATGCTGGGGAAAATCATCCTGAAAAAGCTGCTCTGGGCAAGGCAGGTGCCTCCCCAATATTCCCCTTGCATCCCTTGGTGAGCTCTGGCATTGCCTGAATTCCCTGGAATTGAGGCACCAATGGGGCTCCCCAGTTTTCCCCTCACACCCCTGGAAATTGCCCAAATTCCCTGGAATTGAGGCACCAGTGATAATCCTGATAATCTCCTCACATCCCTGGAAATTGCCCAAATTCCCTGGAATTGAGGCACCAATGATAATCCTGACTTTCCCCTCACA
Organism: Anomalospiza imberbis; assembly: GCF_031753505.1. Taxonomy (NCBI): domain Eukaryota; kingdom Metazoa; phylum Chordata; class Aves; order Passeriformes; family Viduidae; genus Anomalospiza; species Anomalospiza imberbis. The sequence continues at coordinate 6,852,303 of NC_089703.1, forward strand.
CCCCTGGAAATTGCCCAAATTCCCTGCAGCAGGCAGCAGTGGCACCTCCCCAAAATTCCTCTTGCATCCCTTGAAGCTGCCCAAATTCCCTGGCATTGAGGCACCAGTGATAATCCTGATCATCTCCTCACATCCCTGGAAATTCCCCAAATTCCCTGGAGCAGGCAGCAGTGGGGGTCCCCAATATTCCCCTCACACCCCTGGAAATTGCCCAAATTCCCTGGCATTGAGGCACCAATGACAATCCTGATTTTCCCCTCACACCCCTGGAAAGTGCCCAAATCCCCTGGAGCAGCAGCAGGAGCTCTGGCATTGCCCAAATTCCCGGGAAGAGGTCGGGGAGTGCCCGGAGCTGCTGGCAGGGTGCCAGGGGGAGGCTGCCCTGGATCCCAGGGAGGCATGGCTGGAATTCCAGGCTGGCAGGGTAGGATCCGTGCCAGGACAGGTCATGGGAACACAGCTCGGGCAGGGAGAGAGGGCTGGGGGAACTGGGCACAGACTGGGCAGGAACTGGACAGGGCTACTGGGCAGAGAGAAACTGGGAAGAGACTGGGCAGGAACTGGTCAGGGCTACTGGGCAGAGACTGACCAGTCCAGGGCTACTGGGCACAGAGAAACTGGGAAGAGACTGGGCAGGGCTACTGGGCAAAGACTGACCAGTCCAGAGCTCCTGGGCAGAGAGAAACTGGTCAGTCCAGGAGTCCTGGGCAAATACTGACCAGTCCAGGGCTACTGGGCACAGAGAAACTGGGAAGAGACTGGGCAGGGCTACTGGGCAAAGACTGACCAGTCCAGAGCTCCTGGGCAGAGAGAAACTGGTCAGTCCAGGAGTCCTGGGCAAATACTGACCAGTCCAGGGCTACTGGGCACAGAGAAACTGGTCAGGCCAGGGCTACTGGGCGAAAACTGGTCAGGGCTACAGGGAAAAGAGAAACTGGTCAGGCCAGGGCTACTGGGCAGAGACTGACCAGTCCAGGGCTCCTGGGCAGAGAGAAACTGGTCAGGGCTACTGGGCAAAGACTGACCAGTGCAGGGATGCTGGACAGGGGGAAACTGGGCAGTCCAGGGCTACTGGGAAAAGAGAAACTGGTCAGGCAAGGGCAGAGACTGGTCAGTACAGAGCTCCTGGGCAGAGAGAAACTGGGCAGGGCTACTGGGCAGAGAGAAACTGGTCAGTCCAGGGCTACTGGGCAGAGACTGACCAGTCCAGAGCTCCCGGGCAGGGCCCTGGGCAGGAGGAACGGCCTGGCAGCCTCGGGAGCTGATCCTGCAGGAAGTGCCAGAGCAGCAGCGCCAGAGGAGCCGTCCCAGCCTCCCACTCCAGATTAAAATTCCACAGGAATTTGCTCAACAAATGGAACCTCTCAGCTCCTGCCACCAGCCCTGGGATGTTTGGCATTTCTGCCACAGGGAGGGAGGAGGAAGGGACCCTGGGGCTTGGGGGGGACAGGGATGGGGACACGGCAAGGTGGCCTCTGCAGCACTGACACTCCCTGCTCTTCCAAGGGCGTGTTCCATGGAATCCCTGGGAGCATTCCATTCCTTGCCCATGGACGAGGCAGCAGGAAGGGGCCCCCAGGGCTGCCCAGTGCTGGATTTTCCCCTCTCCACTCCTTCCTTCCCCCTTTCCCACACTTCCCAGCTGCTGGAGAGCTCTCTGCCCCTCCTGGGACCGAGGTGTTGATGCTGCTCTCGCTATCTCTGATGTAAAACAGAAGAGGAGGAAGGAAAGGAAAGGGAAAAACAACACTTTTTTGAGGGAAAACCCACACATCAAGTCTTGGAGCTGAGTTCCCAGCCTGGGAGCTCGGGAATGGCTCCCAGGGGGGCACGGGCAGCTCCTCAGGGCGGGTTTTGCTCGTTTTTCCAGGAGCCAGGTGGGCTGGGAGAGACTGCAGAGAGCTCAGGGGATGTCTGGGATTGAGTTGGAAAAGACCTCAGAGTGCAGAGTGACCCACCCCAAGCACACAGAGAAGTGCAGGGTGATCCTAAATCACTTGTCCAGGAGCTGACAGTCCAGTGTGACCCACCCCAAGCACACAGAGAAGTGCAGGGTGATCCTAAATCACCTGTCCATGAACCACTGACCCCAAGGGGCTGTGATGGGAGCTCACAGACCAACGTGACCAACCCCAGAAGATCCTAAATCATCACCTGCCCGTCACCCACTGACCCCAAAGTCAGTGCCACCACCACCCCAAACACACACAAACCAGCATGACACCCCTCAACCACCCACCCCTGCCCATCCAGGGGCTGGGAATCCAAAAAAAAAAAACCCACAAAAACCCCATAAAACCCAAAAAAAACCCCACAAAACCCCCAGATCGCCCTCACCTTCCACACAGTGCTCCACCTCCTCCAGGCTGCGCAGCGTGATGCGCATCAGGCTGGAGATGAACCAACCACCCCTGCCCATCCAGGGGCTGGGAACCCCACAAAAACCTCACAAAACCCCATAAACCCCCCCCCCAAAAAACCTCATAAAACACCATAAAACCTCACAAAACCTCAGGAACATCCTCACCTTCCATGCAGTGCTCCACCTCCTCCAGGCTGCGCAGCGTGATGCGCATCAAGCTAGAGATGCGCATCCAGGGGCTGGGAACCCCACAAAAACCTCACAAAACCCCATAAAAACCCCATAAAACCCGAAAAGACCCCATTAAAAAAACCAAGACATCTCACAACAACCTCAGGAACAACCTCACCTTCCATGCAGTGCTCCGCCTCCTCCAGGCTGCACAGCGTGATGCACATCAAGCTGGAGATGCGCATCCGGGGGCTGGGAACCCCACAAAAACCCCAAGAAAACCCCATAAAACCCCATAAAAACCCCAGATCGCCCTCACCTTCCACGCAGTGCTCCACCTGCTCCAGGCTGCGCAGCGTGATGCGCATCAGGCTGGAGATGAACCGCCCATCCAGGGGCAGGGAACCCCACAAAAACCCCACAACCCCCCCCCCAAAAAAACCCTCATAAAACCCCATAAAACCCCACAAAAACCTCAGGAATATCCTCACCTTCCACGCAGTGCTCCACCTCCTCCAGGTTGCGCAGCGTGATGCGCATCAGGCTGGAGTTGAGCATGAGCTCGTTGCGGTGCGCCGGCCACAGCGCCTGCGGCGCGGGGTTGACGAAGAAGATGCGCGTGTCCCCCGTGGCCACCTGGTTGTCACAGATGAGCGGGTCCCCGAAGCCCCCGATCACCACCTTGTTGCCCCCGTCCAGCAGGATCTCGTGGGTGACGATGTCCTTGCCCTTCAGGTAGCGCCACACCCGCACCTGGCACGGCGAGGGGAGAGGTCACCGGGCGGTTGTGTTTTGGGGGTCCTGTTTTCCCTCCCTGGGATCCTCTTTTGCCTTCCTGGGCTCCCGTTTTCCCTCCCTGGTCTCCTCTTGCCCTTCCTGGGCTCCCATTTTCCTTTCCTGAGCTGCTCTTTCCCCTCCCTGGGCTCCTCTTTCCCCTTCTGGGTTCCCATTTTCCCTTCCTGGGCTCCCGTTTTCTCACCTCTGGCCTCCTCATTCCCCTCCTGGGCTCCTCTTTCCCCTTCCTGGGCTTCCCTGGGCTCCCACTTTCCCTCTCTGGGCTCCTCTTTTCCTCTCTGAGCTGCTCTTTCCTCTTCTGGGCTCCTCTTTCCCATCTCTGGGCTCCCATTTTCCCTTCCTGGGCTCCTGTTTTCCTCCCTGAGCTGCTCTTTCCCCTTCTGAGCTCCCATTTCCCTCCCTGGACTCCCCTTTCCCCTCTCTGGACTCCTCTTTTCCCTCCCTGTGCCCCCATTTCCCTCCCTGTGCCCCCATTTCCCTCCCTGTGCCCCCATTTCCCTCTCTGGACTCCTCTTTTCCCTCTCTGTGCCCCTATTTCCCTCCCTGTACCCCCATTTCCCTCCCTGTGCCCCCATTTCCCCTCCTGCACTGCCCAATTTTTCATGGTGTTATCCCAGGCACCCCAGGGCCAGCAGAACCTTCCAGCAGAGCCCATCCCAGGAGCCCTAAAAGCACCAAAAAAAAAAGCCCTAAAAAGCACAAAAAGCATGGAAAAAAACCCGAGCAAAGCCCACGGAGCCCCCTCCTCCCCAGAGACCCTGCCAGGCGAGGAAATCTCGGTGCCAAGGGAGAGGAAAGCGCAGCTGGAGGAGGGAAAGCTCTGCCAGGGACCCGACAGGGGTGGAAATCCCACCTGGGAAAGGCTGCAGAGCCCGGGAGAGCAGGGAGGCTCTGGAAGTGGCACATGAGGCTCAAACGGGGCCAGGAGGAGGCAGGACGGGGTGGGGGACAAGGCTTGGTGGCCCTGGAAGGATTGGTGGCTCTGGAAAGGTTTGGTGGCTTTGACAGACAACGTTTGGTGGCCCTGGCAAGGACTGGTGAACCTGATGAGGATTGGTGGCCCTGGCAGACAAGGTTTAGTGGCCCTGGGAAGGAGTGGTGGCTCTGGAAGAGGAGGATTGGTGGCCCTGATAAGGTTTGGTGGCTTTGACAGACAAGGTTTGGTGGCTCCGGAGAAGTTTGGTGGCTTTGGCAGATGAGGATTGGAGGCCCTGGCAAGGATTGGTAGCCCTGGCAGACAAAGTTTGGTGGCCCTGGCAAGGATTTGTGGCCCTGGCAAGGATTGGTAGCCCTGGCAGATGAGGACTGGTGGCCTGGACAAGGTTTGGTGGCCCAGACAAGGTTTGGTGGCCCGGACAAGGACTGGTGGCCCCAGCAATGACGGTTTGGTGCCCTGGCAGACAGATTTTATCCCCCTGGAAAAGGAACCATTCCCAGTTTTCTGCCTGTGCCCGGGTGGCCCTCCAGGTGCCCCCCAGCACCCGAGGGGCTGTTCAGACACAGAGACTTCTCCCCCGTGCCAGCTCCTCCCTGAGCATCTCCAGCCAAGATCTGAGGCCACAGGGTTCAAACCAGGGGGTGAAACCTCGGGGAACACAAATCCCGTGATCCGTGATCAACCTCGGAATTTTATTTTCGGGTGTTTTTTTTTTGCAGCCTGAGCTCCAGAATTTCAGCCCTGATCGAAGAGAATTCAAAGTTCACACTGAGCTGGAGCCAAACTCCTCCAGAGTGTCCCTGGCAGGATGGGAATGGGGTCAATCCCACATTCCCTGTGGCCACAGGAGCCACAAGCCAGAGCCTCCTGCCCAGTGCCAAGCAGGAAAAGGGAATAAATTCAGCGCTGCCCGTGCCCTGCAGGCACAAATCAAGGTGAAGAACCCAGCTGAGGAGTTTATCTCTCCCTCACACCCTCCTGTCTTCCTCACATTTTCTCCTGCTGGTGAAATATTCGGAGCAGGACCCCGAGCTTGGTGGGGTCTGAGCTCCCAGGCAGCGCAGCCATCCAAAAAAAGCAATAAATTACCCCAATTATCATCCCCAGGACTGCAGCCTGCCCTGCCCTGCTGCATAGCTGAGCTGCAGGAGCAGCCCAGGTGCAAGCAGGGCTGTGACAGCTCCTCTGGAGCCGCACATGCCTCGGCTGCTCCCGGGCGTGGAGAGCTCAGCCACGCGTTCCCACACCGGTTCCTGCTCCAGCAGGAAAGGTGGGGGTCCCCCCGGGGGAGAGGGGGTCTGAGCCACCCCAGAGCTCCAAAATGAAAAAGATGAAAATAGGATTGTAAAAATAAATGGAGTTGTAAAAATAGAATTGGGAAAAAAAAATAGAATTTTGTAAAAATAGAATTATAAAAAAAATAAAATTCTAAAAAATAGAATTATAAAAAAATAGAATTTTATTTAAAATATAATTATATAAAAATAGAATTTTGTAAAAATAGAATTTTGTAAAAATAGAATTGTAAAAATAGAATTGTAAAAATAGAATTGTAAAATAAGAATTTTATAAAAACAGATTTTTATAAAAACAGATTTTTATAAAAACAGAATTTTATAAAAACAATATTATAAAAACATAATTTTATAAAAATTGAATTTTATAAAAATAAATAATAATAGGAAAATTCCTGCATGGGATGTGTCCCTCCTTGCACAGCCCAGATCCGAGCTGCTGGACAGGGACAAAGTTTTGCTCCTCCTGCAAAGCCACTGAGGGGCTGCTGCAAGGTCTCCACGGAATTTTCTCTCCTCTTTGGTCCTTCGGCACAAACCCAGCTCCCAGCAGGATGAAAGGAGAGGATAAACCCCAAATCCCACCGGGGAGGGCAGAAATCTCCCCGAAATTTGCTGAGGTTTAGCTGAAACACCCCCACTCACCCTCCTCCTCCTCCCTGGGAGCAGGAAGGAGCAGGAGCGGCACTTTGCCAGGATGTTCGGGGATGAGAGGGGCCTGAAAGGCTCCAAGTCCCCGGGAGGGCCAGCTCTGATTCCTGCGGGCAGGGAGCAGGGACGGGGCCTGGAGGAACGGCTGGAGCTGTGCCAGGAGAGGTTCAGGATGGAGACCAGGACATTTTCTTCCCCCAGAGGGTGCTGGGGTTGCTCCCAGGGATGCCCAGGTGGGATTTCTGCAGGGATAAGTGTCGGGCTTTGCTCCTTGCGGGTCCCTCCCGACGCCAAAACCATTCCAGGACTCCCTGAAGGAGCCGGGAAGAGCTCCCAGGGATGCCCAGGTGGGATTTCTGCAGGGATAAGTGTCGGGCTCTGCTCCTTGCGGGTCCCTCCCGACCCCAAAACCATTCCAGGACTCCCTGAAGGAGCCGGGAAGAGCTCCCAGGGATGCCCAGGTGGGATTTCTGCAGGGATTAGTGTCGGGCTTTGCTCCCTGCGGGTCCCTCCCGACGCCAAAACCATTCCAGGACTCCCTGAAGGAGCCGGGAAGAGCTCCCAGGGATGCCCAGGTGGGATTTCTGCAGGGATAAGTGTCGGGCTCTGCTCCTTGCGGGTCCCTCCCGACGCCAAAACCATTCCAGGACTCCCTGAAGGAGCCGGGAAGAGCTCCCAGGGATGCCCAGGTGGGATTTCTGCAGGGATAAGTGTCGGGCTTTGCTCCTTGCGGGTCCCTCCCGACGCCAAAACCATTCCAGGACTCCCTGAAGGAGCCGGGAAGAGCTCCCAGGGATGCCCAGGTGGGATTTCTGCAGGGATAAGTGTCGGGCTCTGCTCCTTGCGGGTCCCTCCCGACCCCAAAACCATTCCAGGACTCCCTGAAGGAGCCGGGAAGAGCTCCCAGGGATGCCCAGGTGGGATTTCTGCAGGGATAAGTGTCGGGCTTTGCTCCTTGCGGGTCCCTCCCGATCCCAAAACCATTCCAGGACTCCCTGAAGGAGCCGGGAAGAGCTCCCAGGGATGCCCAGGTGGGATTTCTGCAGGGATAAGTGTCGGGCTCTGCTCCTTGCGGGTCCCTCCCGATCCCAAAACCATTCCAGGACTCCCTGAAGGAGCCGGGAAGAGCTCCCTGCCCCTGACCCCGCAGGAACCGCGGCACCCCCAGCGACAGCGGCCACCCGGGACAGCCCAGGTGAGCCTGGGGGAAGGTGTGGAGGGCACAGCCCTGCTCCCGCCGAGCCTCCCCAGCCGCTCCTCCAGCCTCCTGAGCTGCTCTCTCCCCGCAGTCAAGTCGAGACACCTTCCCGCAGCCCCACCTCCTCCAGCCCCAGGGCAGGTGAGCAGCAAAGCAGGGCGAGAACCCAGCCAGACAAAGGAGGAAAAAATAAGGGGGGAAAAAAAACACCTCCTCCAGCAGCAGAAAGCACAGCCCGAGGCTGGCTCCGAGAGGCGCGTGCGGGGCATTTTCACAGCTCGGGGTTTGGTTTTTTAATTTTTTTTTTTTTTAATTTTTTTTTTTTAAGGTGGGGAAAAGCTGAATTCTCCCCCAGCTCTGCGGCAGATGGGAATTGGCGTTAATTGGCGTGGCTGCCGCGCTCAGGCAGCTCCGAGCTAGGCCACAGAAACATCAGAGAGAGTCCAGCGGCCTCCTCCCCACCCTGATGAATGGATGTGCACGGCACCCGAGCCCCGGCAATTACCTGCGGGGCATCCCATTCATCAGCGCGGCGCAATTAAGACTTTGTCACCGCTGACTCACCGGCGGCAGCGAGGATCGGGGCAGAAGAGGAAGGGAGACAGAGAAAAGATTGGGCTGGGACCTGTTTGGAGGAGGACCCTGCCCTGGAGCGCTCTGTTTTTCCAGGGAGAACAGAAAACGCTGGATTTTAAGGGGGTTTTAAAGCTCCAGGGAGGCAGAAGAGGAGCGGCCACAACTTTATCCATGCGCGGGTGTGTTTTAAAGGCAGGGTAAAAAGTAAAAACCCCAGGAATAAAAGGATTTTCCAACATGCCAGGGGGGTGCATGCCATGATAGGGAAGGAGACCACCAGTACAGGATCATTCCTGCCAGGAAAACGCCGCGGGAAATGCCAGGTTTGGTTTTGTAAAGCCAGGTGAGAAGCTGAAGCAAAGTCCCCTCTGGAGGAGGTGTCACTCGGGATGGGAAGCACCGAAAGGGGTCACCAGGAAATTTTGGGAGATAAAAGCCAGGATCAGCTCTGCTTCCACGAATTTTTGGAAATTTTTGGAGATAAAAGCCAGGATCAGCTCTGCTTCCAAGTCTTCCCTCTCCCCTTTATTCTCTCTCTGTGCCTTTCCCCCAGGACCCAACAATTCCCACAAAACCCCCCCCCCCAAAATCTGTGCTCCATTGTCCGGAACAGGATCCACATCCTTTTCCACACTTCCTACGGCACTCATAGAACCTGGATTTCTCCTATAAATAGCAGCTGCCTTCCCAAACATCGGGACAGTCCAGAAAAAAGCACTTCAGGGGGGCAGCACAGGAAGGGACAATGCCAGCACAGAGGAGCAGCAGCAGCTTTGCGCAGAAAATGCACTCGGGAATGTCAAACCCCTTGGAAAAAGGGCACAGCAGCCACTTTTTGGGAATTCTGTCAGCCTGCACCTCCTTCCCCCAGCTGCCCCGGCAGCACAGGCACGGCCGGCAGCTATTTCGGGGTGTTTATCTAACATTAACTTCACATTTCTCCTGGTGCTTATCTGCGTCTATCGAAGCGCTCAGCTGGGAGGGTTTGGAGCCGAGCTGGGAAGAACAATGCCCCAGAGCACGGAATTCACAGATCCACACGTGCCCGCTCCCTCCCGGACCACCCAGCTCCAGCAATACTCGGGATTTTGGGTGTGGGAACTCCCCACACGCGCTGGGCCCTCGCCTTTCCTCTGCAGATAAGGAAGAGCCTGACAGGAGATAACGACGGGGTCTGGGGAGCAGCGAGGGCAGGAGAGGAGGAATTGGGGCAGGAATTTCCTCAGCACAAGATCCTGGATTTCTCCCAGCTCCCCCAGGGGCAGTGCAAGGACAGCAGGAGCCAGGGGTCAGGTTTAATCCCGAATTGCTGCTGGAATTTAGGTTAAAAACAAAACAAAACAAAACAAAATAAACGGCAGGCATGGCAAATCCACACAATTCCAAGACTTTGGGAGATCTGAGGTGGGCAATGAGCCAAGAGCTGCTGCAAAGCTGCACATCCCCAAGTCATTGCAGTGACAGGAGATTTATCTGCTCCCAGGTCCTTGGGACACCCCAAATCCCATTCCAAAGCCGTTTTTCCCTGCAAAGACACCACGGAATGCCACCACAAATGGCACAGGACGGGCAGATGGGCAGGGAAAGGGACAGGGAACCGCTGTCCTGTGAAGATTCCTGAATGTCACAGCACTGCCACAACGGGATGAGATGGCAGGGGAGGGGATGGGATGAAAGCTTTCCTGCTTTCACTTTTACACGACTCCAAGGCCGGAATGATCTCTCAGGAGCACGCCCTGGCCCTTCTGTGCTCTGTCGAGACCAGGAAGGGGCAGGAGCAAAATCCCAAACTCCAGAGCAAGCAGCACAAACCTCTCCTGGGCACTGCTCAGGGAAAGGCAGGGAAGAGATTTCCTTCCCAGTGTAAGGAATTCAGATTGTGCTTCACAGAAAGCCACCACGGGCAGCCCCATCCCACTCCTGGCTGCTCCAGCTGGGGCTGGACTGCACCTTGCAAAGGCAGAGCTGCTTTTCCTATCCCAGCTTTCCCCGTCCCAGCTTTTCCCCCATCCCAGCTTTCCCCGTCCCAGCTTTTCCCCCATCCCAGCTTTTCCCGGCCCAGAGTCCTGCCCTGGTGCTGCAGGATGATTTTCTGCCAGGCAGACACCTCGCTGTGAGTCCGCAGTGGGAGAAAAGGGATTTATTTCTCACCCTGGCATCTCTGCCTCGCCACCAGCGCCACTGGGCCACCGCCTGTGGCCACCTCGCGCCGGCCTCAGGTGGCCACATCCATCTGTGCCCCACGGGCACAGCTCATTAATGCTCGGCTGAGCACCCAGGATGTGCCAGACACTCTGCAAACAGACGGTGCCGGCTCTCGCCCGGGGGGGCTGCGAGCTCGTTGGCGAGCTGCAGATGGGTCGGGGGGCGCTGGGAGCGGGCAGGGGCTGGGGGGATGCTCGGGGGATGCTCCAGAGCTCCGCGGGAAAGTTCGCCGTCCTCTCTGCCACCAAAAGCATCGCCCCCGGTGCTGCTCGGCACCAAGAGAAAGCAGGATTTTTAGGAGGAAAAGGGGAACGGGGAGAAGAGGAAAAGGCAAGGGAAGAGCGTGTCCTTGCGAGCGAGATTCCTGCCCCGGCAAGGGTTAAGGCATCCGGCACGTTTTCTGTCAAGCGGGCGGATGGGATTTCAGGTTGCTCGGGACTTCAGCGTCTCTCCCGCTTCGGGGGGAGATAAAAAAACCCCAGAGCCCGAGGCCAGGTTGGTGGTTAAACAATAGCTCGGGCTGCAGGAACTCGAGATGCTGCTAAAGTCAACAGGAGAGGCTCCCAGCACCTTCCCGGCAGCCGGGCACGGAAAGTTGGGAGGCAGCTCCGCATCACGCCAAAGCCAAAGAGGGAAATGCCCATAAAAAGCAACCTCTGGAGATTCCTCCCCCAACCCTCCCCGGCCACACAGCAGCTGGAGCCTGTCCGCAGCCCAAAAAAAGCCCCGATTCCACCCCAAACCGCACGGGGGGCGAAAGTTCCCCGCGCGGTTTTACCTTGCACGAGTAGGTGTGGTGCACCGGGTCCACGTTCATGATCTCCTCCACCGTGCCCGTGAGCACCACGTTGGCCTCCTCCTCCCTGCGCTCCAGCTCCCGCTCGGGGCAGCTCGCCAATCCCAGTCCCGGCAGTGCCATTCCCAGCGCCAGCAGCGCCAGCAGCGCCCGGCCAGCGGCCGCCCGCGGTGTCCCCATGGTGGCGGTGGCGGTGGCGGCCCGGTGGCGGTGCCGGTGACCCCGGCAGACAAAGCGGCCCCGCTCGCAGGCAGCGCTGGCGCAGCCGAAAGGGCCACTTTTGTTCCAGGAGGTGAAAAGGAGGAAAGAAAGAGAGGAGGGAGGGAGGGAGGCAGCGAGGGGAGGGGAGAGCAGGGGAGGGGAGAAGGAGGAAAATCCCAGGAGGAGGAGGAGGAGGAGGAGGAGGAGGAGATCTGGAAGGCGCCGAGGAGGGCTCGGCGTTCGCTGCCGTGGCCCTGGAAGAAAGCGCGCAGATTTGCATGCAATCTGAATTGCTGATAAGGAGGGAGCGGGGTTAGGGGGGGAGAGGAGGGAGGGAGGAAGGGAGGGAGGAAGGCAGCGCGCCCGCCCCGCTGGCAGCGCTCGGTGCGAACGCCGCCCCCAGGAAAGGGAGCCTCGGTTAATGGATAATCAGCGCCGCGACGTGAGGAGACTTTTAAAGGTGTAGGGACAGCAGCCGGCCACGCCACCCCCTCACCGGGAGTGGCAGCTGTCCCCAGCCCTGTCCCGGGTGTCCCTCGCTCCATCCCGCACCCCCGGGATGCGCAAAGAGAGGGTTTGTCCCTCCATGTCACCCCCCCTGAGTGGCAGCTGTCTCCAGCCCTGTTCTGGGCTGTCCCCGCTCCATCCCGCACCCCCGAGGTGCTCAAAGAGGGCTGGCACCCCGGCATTTCCCTCCGGGACACCCCCAGCCCGAGCAGTGGCTGTCCCCAGCCCTGTCCCCACCATCCCGCACCCCCGGGATGCCCAAAGGGAGGGTTTGTCCCTCCCTGTCACCCCCCTGAGTGGCAGCTGTCCCCAGCCCTGTTCTGGGCTGTCCCCGCTCCATCCCGCACCCCCAAGGTGCTCAAAGAGGGCTGGCACCCCGGCATTTCCCTCCCGGACACCCCCATTTCCACCCCGAGGATGCTCCCGGGTTTTCCCCACGGGGAAACTGAGTCAGGGCTGGTCCTGCCCCGCAGGGACCCCACGGGTCCATCCCCGGGGTGACCCGCACTGGGGACATCGCTGTCACCGCGCTGTGCCCCAGCCGTGACAGAGCCACCCGCGGAACCATGGAATGGTTGGAAAAGAACTTTGGAACCATCTCATCCCAGCCCTTTCCCCGTGCCAGCCCCGTGACCCCGCGCCCGGCTCCCCTCGGGGGCTGCAGGGTGATTTCCCCACATGTCCCGAGCAATTAGGGCAGAGAGAAAATGAAAAGTTAAGTGGCACCGGGGGAGGGATGTTGTTTCTGCCCTCCATAAATCAGCCGGCCCCCAGAGGCGCTTTACGAGGCCGTTTCGCTTGATGGCCCTAAAAAATCCCCTCGTTTCACTTGATGGCCCTAAAAAAAATTCTCCTGGTGTGACCCAGCCGAGCTCCCGACCCCAGGGTGAAGTTTAACCACCTGCCAGCCGAGGATGTGACACATGAGGTGTCCCCATGTCCCCCTGTGATGAGCAAGCTTCAATCCTGCCCTGTGTGCTCCTGTCCTTCCCTAAATTCTCGAATAGTTCGTCCCCCAAATCCCGAGCGCTCTGTGCTCTTTGCCCCTGTGGGTGTCACACTCCTTTTCCTCCCCTTCTCTCATTTATTTCATATATAGAAATAAATGAATCTTGCTGAGTGTTCCATAGTTTGTCCCTGAAGAGGATGGAGCACCAGAGATCCCATAAATCTGCCTGGAAATATCCCAAATCCTGTGGGGTTTGAAGGGAAAGCACCTTGGGCTTTTTCTGTCTTAACCCAGGCATTCCCACAGTGCAGCTCCATGGCTTCTCCCAGCTCTCTTTCCATTCAAAACTTCCATTTCTCCCTTGGAAATCTGAATTTCCCAGCTCAGCACCGAGGGAAGGTGCTGATCCAAAGCAGGCAGGGTTTTATCACCTCAGGGATAAAATCCTTATCAAAAAGGGCTTCATTTTTCATTTTCCCGAAAAAAAAAACCTGCAGGAAACCTGGTGGGGAATAACTTCCAAACCTGACAGACTTCCCTACACTGTAACACCCCAAAAAATTGTAGGTTGAAGTGACCCAAAGAAAATTCTCAATTTCTCACCAAAAACTTCCCCAAAAACCTGGATTTTGGCTGAGGGGCACTGGGAATCCTCTATCCCTCAAAGCCAAGGCCAGGCTCCAGAGGCCTCACATCCCAGGGCTCTTTCCACCCAAAACTTCCCCCAAAAAGTTCCAGGATGAAGTGACCTGAAGCAAATCCATGTCATCCCACTTTCTCACCAAAAAACTTGCCCAAAAAACCCTGTTTTTTTTTGGCTGAGGGGCACTGGGAAGCTTCCAGTTCCAGGATGAAGTGACCTGAAGCAAATCCATGTCATCCCACTTTCTCACCAAAATCTTGCCCAAAAAACCCTGGTTTTTTTTTTTGGCTGAGGGGCACTGGGAAACTTCCATCCCTCAAATCCAAGCCCAGGCCCTGCAATTCCTCATAGTGGAGCTCCATTACTCCATTCCTGTGTTTATAAACTCCAGCAATCAGCTAAAAATATTTCAGCGCCCTGGCAGCTGATTTTTTTTTTTATCCAGCTGTTTTAATAATTAATTTTTATTGTATTCCTCGAGCACTGCTGGAGTGGAAATCCCAGGAAGAAGTGGAGCTCGAGGTGGAAGGAGCCAGCTTGGGACTCCCTGCTCCAGAACCTCGTAAAGGAGGAGAGGAGAGGAATTATTTCTGCTGGATTTGGACAATTTTCTGGGTTTGAGTTGTCTCCTTTTAGCCCCACCCCTCCATCTGCTTTCAGAGCTGGGATGTGAGGAGAAAAATGGATTTCACAGCTTTTGTTTTTTGGTGTTTTTGCCCCAATCTGGCGTGGTTTGACTGGAATTACTTGGCCTTGAGGGGTTTTTTGGTGAGGAGCTCGATCTGCTTGTGGGGGGTTTCATGGGATTCAGAAGGACAAGGAATTTCCAAAAGGCAGGAAAATAAGAAAATCACCTTTTTCAGGGCCAATGTGCAGGGAGCAGCACATTCCCACAGGGAATTGCTGAGCTTCAAGCTGATAAAAGGAGAAACAGGCAAAAAAAACCTGGGATGTTTCTGTGGGAAAACCGAGGCAAATTCCTTGGCAAATCAGCGCCCAAAACAAATAAACAGCAGCTCCCAAAAATACACAAAGCACCAGGGTTTGTCCTGGCTCTTCCTTGTGAACCTGGGGCTCGGGAAAACTTCTGGGAATGCCTTTGGAGGTGGCTCAGTCTGCCGCTGGAAAAAATCAGAATATCTCTGGAAAACTGCGAGGAATTAGGCAGGGTTTGCTTCCCCACACTTCGGTGTGATTTTGGGTGGGAATTCCAAGGGGTTTTTTGGAGGCAGTGGAGGCTAAATGGAGGAGGGAAGGGAAGGAGAACAGAGAGAAGGGGAGGGAGGGCCTGGCACTGCCCACAGGTCAGGGCAGGAACCCCTCAGGGTTCCGAGCCAAATATTTGCCTGGAAAGCAAATAAAGGCCCCGGCGAGGAAAACCCAGCTCCAGAGGTGACAGCAGCGTCCCCATCCCTCATTTCCAGCATCCCCATCCCTCATTTCCAGCATCCCCATCCCTCATTTCCAGCGTCCCCATCCCTCATTTCCAGCATCCCCATCCCTCATTTCCAGCATCCCCATCCCTCATTTCCAGCATCCACACCCCTGCTTCCTTCCCTGCTCCATCTCTATAAGCTCCAAAATGGTTTAATGTGATTTTTTCTTCCCCTTATTTCTCTTTCAAGTTTAATCCCTCCTGGTGCTTCCTGCCGCTGTCAAATTCCTTTTGTGTGCTGTTAGAAACCCTCTGGGTGTCACTCAGGAGCAGCTGGAACAAGCTCCCCATGGGATGCTCTGGGATAATGAGCCCCAAATTAGAAAATCTGTTAATTAGAGCGAGGCTGAGGGCTGAGAGCAGCCCCACATGTGGGGGCTTCACCCCACAGCAGCTTCACCTCGGCCACTGCAGCACCCAAGGGTGGGGGGGTCACTCTGTCCCTCTGCTGTGCTGGGGGACAGGAAAACTTGGGCTTTTCCCCAAAAAAAAAAAAAAAAAAAAAAAAAAATCAAGGAACCCACAGGGAGCTGTCACATCCTGGAGGGAGAAAAAAAAAAATCGAGATTTTGGTATTTTCCTCCCCAAATTCCAGAGGAATTCCTGTGTTCAGTGTAGAGGGCTTTGGGAATTTTGTCCAGGTGGGATTGGATGTCCCCAGTCGCTCCTCTCATCCCACCACAGAATTCCCTGGCTTGTCCCAGGATTTGATGTGGGAGCCATGGATGCAGGGATGAGGAATATCTGGAGTAGAACACCAAAAACCTTCCCTGCTTTAAATTCACATCCTGGAGGAAAAAAAAAACAAAAACAAAAACAAACAAAAAAAAACCCCTGAGATTTCAGTGTTTTCCTACCCAAATCGGGCCGGCAGCCTTGAATTGGGTTAAAAACTGGGTTAAAACGGGGTTAAAAATTCCCAGCTGATCTCCTGGAGCCACTGGGATCCAGGCTTTGCCCCACGGGCAGGAAAAGCTGGGAATTGTGCTGAATGGGCTCAAATTCCTGGGAGAAAACCCCAGACCACGGCTGTTCTGACTCTAATGACAGGCTGGGAGGAATTCAGCCTGGAATGGGATCAAGGGCTGTGGTCACCCCGGGATTTCGGGGATTTTTAGCCCCAAATCCTGGGGATCAGAGCCCCCCACACCCCTACAGGTGTTTTAGGGCTGGCTTTAGCGGCCCTGAACCTCTGGCAGGGTTTAACTTAACCCC
Source organism: Anomalospiza imberbis (assembly GCF_031753505.1). NCBI lineage: Eukaryota > Metazoa > Chordata > Aves > Passeriformes > Viduidae > Anomalospiza > Anomalospiza imberbis. Next base: position 6,868,239 of record NC_089703.1, read on the forward strand.
GGCTCAGGGGCAAAAGCACCCAGTGAACCACAAGGGCTCTTTCCACAATCAAAAGGGGGAAAGGGAGAGAAGCAGAAGGAAAACCCAACGTGAACCTGAGGGCAAATGGTCCCCCAGGATCAAGCCCCATCCTCAAAAACGCCTGGGGGGGCTGCTGGAATTCCTCCTGCTGGAATTCTGTGTGGCCACGGAGCCTCCCTAATGTGGATTGATGGCCTCAATCTGCTCTGCGTGCAGGGAAAAGAGAGCCCTGGCCCCTGATATCCATTTTTCCTCCCAGAAACCCCAGTCTAAGTGGATTTCCCTGTGCCACATCCAGGAGAAAACGTCTCCATCCATCCCCCCACGGCAGGCAGCCGCAGAGGGAAGCGTTCCCAGCTGATTCCTCCCGCTCCTGGATTGATTACAGCCAGGCCAGGATTAATTGGGGAAAGTAAAAATGCTTCTCTGGGCGATCAATCTTCCCCCGGTTCCCTCACCTTGTCATCCGCTAATAACCGGGAAATCAAAATTCCCCTCCTGGCTGCCTCGTGCCTGCAAATGGATTTCTCTGCTGCATTGCTGGGAATCCTTAAAAGGCATTTTGGGAGCAGCCAGGAGACAAATGGGATTAGCTGGGCAGGGAAAGTGCAGCCACAGCATTTCTGCATTCCCAGCAAGGGGAAATTCAGCTCTGCCAGGCTCAGGGGATGGGGGAGAGCCTCGGGATGTGGAGCAGGATTTGGGGTGGGAATCATGGATGCATCAGTGGGGCTGAGGAATATTTGGAATGAAACACTGGTTTAAATTCCAGAGGGATTCCTGTGCTCAGTGTAAGGGGCACTGGGAATTTTGTCCAGGAAATTTGGACATCACTCCTCTCATCCCACCACAGAATTCCCTGGATTCAGTGTGGGAGCCGTGGATGCAGAGATGAAGAATATTTGGGGTAGAACACCAAAAGCCTTTTCCTGCTTTAAATTCCAGAGAATTTCTGAGCCATTTTCTGTGTAAGTGGCCTTGGGAATTTTGTCCAGATGGAACTGGACATCCCCAGTCGCTGCTCTCATCCCACCACAGAATTCCCAGGATTCAGTGTGGGAGCCATGGATGCAGAGATGAGGAATATTTGGAGTCAAACACCAAAAACCTTTCCTGCTTTAAATTCCAGAATACCCTGGTTTGTCCCAGTGTGTTCCCAGCTGTTTGGGTTTGGATTTCCCAGCTGGCCACGCCATGCCAAGGACATTTGGGGGATGTCACCATCTCTGGAACGTCAAATTTGGCTCAAATTTATCACAAGGAGCTGAGAACCCGGCCCTGTCCGAGGGAAAAGGGGAATCCTGGAATGGTTTGGGTGGGAAGGGATCTAAAAGCTGATCCCATTCCTCCCCCTGCATTCCAGGGACACCTTCCTCTATCCCAGGTTGCTCCTTGGACAGTTCCAGGGGTGAACCCACAGCTTCTCCTGGCAAATCCCACTTAATTCCTTCTACCATGATCTTTAAAACCACAGGAATCTGGGAAATCCCACAGCCAGGGCAGTCCCAGTTCCCACCAGTGACATTCCCTGCGCCCTGGGGGGATCCCAGGGGGTCCCTGGGTGCCCAGGACTGGCTCTGCCCAATCCCACAAAGGCTCCCAAAGCTCCCAGGAGCTCCCTGATGGAAAGCACAGATTGTGCTGGGAAACAGAACGACCTGAAAGAGGAAAGATTAAGATTCAGAGCATGCAGGGATCCAGCTTTTCCCTCTCTCCCTCTTTTTTTTTATTCTTTTTTTTCTTTTTTTGGAGGATTGAAGGAGCCAAGGTTTTCCCAGTCCCTCCGAGGGCCCTTGGCAACCCCTGGGAAGCTGCTGGAGCCTCTCCCAGAAGGACTGGAATGCCCAGGGCTGGGCACAGAGGGATCCAGCCCTCCCAAATTGTGGTTTCACACTCCCCCGACCCCATTTCGTCCTCCGAGCAGGATTTATTGGCCCAGGCTCTCCAGGAGATGAAGGCTTTTGTGTGGAATTTTATCCCAAACCCTTCCTGCAGCTGCTGCGTGGGCAAAAGAAAAATTAAAAAAAAAAAAAAAAAGAGAGAGAGAAAAGAGTCGGGGGGGGGGGGGGGGAAGAATAAAAAAGACATTGAAAGTGTGAGGTTTGAAAAGATTTCTTCTCTCTGGAATCAGTTTGTGAGTCACACACAGGGAATGGCCAGGGAATATTTCATCCTGCCGGGGCCACGCTGAGAGGAGGCAGCGCCGGGATCTGAATCTGCCCAAAGCTCGGCCCTGCATTCGTCATTCCGCGCACACACGGAGCGGGCAGCGCGGTTTAACCTCTTCCTGCCCGTTCCTCCCGGGAATCTGCCCCTGGCTGTGGCACCGACCGCTTTCGTCCCGCTTTAAAACAGGGACAACGCCGGGGATGCTGTCCCAGAGAAGCTGAAACACCAAAAAAAACCACATGGGAATCATTCCCAGCCTCACTCCGGGCTCAGCTCAGGCCGTGCAGGGAGAGGGGGAGCAGGAAAACGCGAGCTGAGGGTGCTGTGCACCTGCTGGCCAGGGAGAGAGCGGGATCTGGGGAGGAATCCCCTTCCCAGGGGTGGGACAGCCTCAGGGAGAGCCAAGGAATTGCCAGCGGGAGGTTGAGGAGGATGGAGGGATGAAGGGATGGAGGGATCCATGGGGGGATGGACAAAGGATGGATGGATCCATGGATCCATGGATCCATGGATGGATGGAAGGAGGGATGATGGATGGATGGATGGATGGATGGATGGATCCATGGATGGATGGATGGAGGAAGGGAGAGAGGGATGGATGGATCCATGGATGGATGGATAAAGGATGGATGGATCCATGGAGGGATGGATCCATGGAGAGAGGGATGGATCCATGGAGAGAGGGATGGATGGATGGATGGATGGATGGATCCATGGATGGATGGATAAAGGATGGATGGATCCATGGAGAGAGGGATGGATGGATCCATGGATGGATGGATAAAGGATGGATGGATCCATGGAGGGATGGATGGATGGATCCATGGAGGGATGGGTGGATGGATCCACGGATGGATGGAGGGCAGCCTGCTCCTTTCCCCGGATCTGCCTCTCTGATCCCCTGCAAAGCACTGAATCCAAATTTTAAAAACCCGACAAAAAGTGGCAGGAGAGGAAGGGAAAAATCCAGGGGAAATCTCAGTGCAGGGCAGTGGGACTGGACGACTTTTAAAGGTCCTTTCAAACCCAACCCATTCCACAATTCTCTGATCCTTTCCCCTCCAAAACTCCTTTGCTGGGCTGTGGGAGAGAAGGGAAGCCAAGGGAAGCTCCCTCACCTCTGCCAGGACCCAAACCTGCCCTAAACCCTCAGCTAAGCTAAAGCCACCTGGTGAGGCACCCCGGTGCCACCAAGGCCACCGAGTTTGCTGCAGGGAGCGGGAGAGGAGCCAAGGAGCCTCGGGATCGTGCTCAGCTGCTCAGGAGCTGTCAGGGCAGCACGTCCTGGCACAGCCTCCCAATTATCCAAAGTGCTCTCCGCGAGCTGCAGCCTCATCCATTAGGGCTGCTCTGACTCAGGCACTCCAGACCGGCTCTTCTCCTCCCCTCCCGGGGTGTTCCAGCTGGGGAAAAGGGGGACAAGCAGGGGGGAGAGGGGGAAAAGCTGAGCCCACCAGGAAAACCCGGATTTCCCAGCACCAGGCTGGCTGGGCTCGGTTTTAGCGGCAGAAGTGGGGCTGGTGCAGTGTCCAGGAGAGCTTGGGGATGTTTTGGGGCAGGCAGGGAGGGGAGTGCCAGGGGGATGGAGCCTGTCCCTGCCCGTGGGTGCCACCCTGAGTGCCCACACCCCCCTCCAGGGGGTTCCTGAGCCCCTCTGCTCCTGGCTCGGCTGCAAACCCCGCTCCTTCTCTTTTCCTGGAGCCATGAAAGTGCTCTTTGTTAGGCAAGAGCTGGAAAACAGCTGCCGAGGGCTTGTCCAGACACATAATCCCGGCTGGAGAGCCGGGCTGGGAACGGAGCAGCTCCTCAGCCCCGCCCGTGTCCCCTGCCCGGGCAGCGACAGCGGCACCACTGACACGGCGGGGCTGGGGGCACCCCTGGCCTCTGCCGAGGCTGGCAGGGGGGCACAGGAGGGGATTTGGGCAGGAGGGAGGCTCTGGGGGTGGCGGAGCTGATTGCAGCCACCGGAGCTCGGCTCCCACTCCAAGGAAGGATCCTGGCTGGTTTTCCCCCATTCCAGGGCTGAAAGAGCTTTAGGTGAGGGTGGGGAGGCGCTGGAAGAGATTTCCTTGGTAAACGGTGGCTGCCCCATCCCTGGGAGTGTCCAAGGGCAGGCTGGAGCACCCTGGGATGCTGGGGGGTGTCCCTGCCCGTGGGAATGGGGTGATCTTCAAAGCCCTTTCCACCCCAAACCGGTCTGTGATCGGGAATAGGATCCTCTCCTGCAGAGCTGTGGGATCTGGGAGTGATCCCATCCCATTCACAGGAAAAAAAAAAGCAAAGGAGAATATTCCAAAATGGAAGAGGCAGAAGTTTGAATCCAGAGGCTTTGATGAAAGGGAAGGAAATCTGCCCAGGCTAAGCTCAAATCAAAGCTCAGCCTGGGACCATAGCCTTGCCCAGGGCTTGCTTCCAGTCCAGTCAGGCAGGATTTGCTGCAAGCAGCTCCCTCTCTCTTCTGGCTTCATAATCGAGTCAATCAAATCCTGCTGGAAACCAGGAGTGCCCCAGGAATCTCCATGGCAAGGGGCAGGCGGCTCCTGTGAGGATGCTCAGCCTGGGAAAGGCTGGCAGGGCACAAATAGACATTAAATTTCTGCTTTTTACAGCAAACGTGGCCAAACCAGGCTGGCTGGTGCTGGGCCCTGCACAGAAACCCTCACGTCCCTCTGACATCCTGCTTCACCCCAGTGAAAAACCAGTTAAAAGCTGCGTCGATCCTTCCTGTAGTGGTTTCCTCCCAGTTTGGGTGGTCCAGGCCATGGCAGCGCCTCCAGCACGGAACAGGAGCTGGGGAGGGGGGTGGGAGCAGCATCTCTGCCCCTTCCCCTTCTCCCAAAGATCTGCCAGAGCCAAGGAGATGTTCCAGAATGGGCCCAAGCCCAGTGCTGGGCCTGGATTTGGGATCAGAAGGGATCTCTGACGTGCCAGAGGGATCTGAGGGAAGAGGCCCCAGACCAGAGCAGGCAAAGCTCTCTGCAGGTGAAACCCCCTCCCTTGTTTTCATGGAGGCACGGAATGGTTTGGGGTGTGAGAGACCTTAAGGATCATCCTGTTCCAGCCCTGCCTTTCCAGGGACACCTCCCACTGTCCCAGGGTGCTCCAGCCTGGCCTGGGGCACTTCCAGGGATCCAGGGCCAGCCACAGCATTTTTGGGAAACCTGTTCAGTGCCATCAGGAACTGACCCCTGATCCTATTTCCTCAGGACTTTCCCCTTCATTTCCCTCATCACTCTCCTCCTTCAGCGAGCCCTGGCCCCTGATATCCATTTTTCCTCCCAGAAATCCCAATCTAAGTGGATTTCCCTGTGCCACATCCAGGAGAAAACGTCTCCATCCATCCCCCCACGGCAGGCAGCCGCAGAGGGAAGCGTTCCCACCTGGTTCCTCACCCCACTGAGGGTGGGGCGCTGTCCCTGGCTCAGCCAGTGCCACCTCCATCCTTTCCCTTCCCTGCAGCCCTGGAAGCCACCCAAGGCTGGATGAGCAGGAGGCAGGGAACGTTCAATTAAAGATCAGCACAGGGCTGAGCCAGGAGATTTAATGGAAGGGCTGGCTGGAGCCCCTGGCAGCAGCAGGGCTGAGTGGAATGAAATCCCATAAACCTCCAGAACAGCCAGGATGAGAGTGGCTGTCGCTCCCAGTCCCTGGGAAATCGATGGATCCCGCAGTGCAGTGGGAAACTGGGGATTTGGGATGAGTTATGGAGGTGCTGGCACAGGGAGAGGAGAGGAAAAGGAATCAGGAGGGTGAGACCAGCCCAGCCTCCCTCTGCTCCCCCGCAGGATTCACAGAATCCCGGGAGGGACCCAGAGCCCATCTCGGCAGGGCACAGGATGGTGCCCAGCTGGCTCTGGAACATCCCCACCCCTCTCAGGGCTCGGGCACAGGGAAGTTCTGCCTCCTGCCCAGGGGGAATTTCCTGGCCCCCAAGGCTTTGAAGTTTTCCCACTGTGATTTCTGGTCCCCTCCTGTCCCCTGGGCACACTTGGAGGGGTCACTGCCCTCCTTGCCGGGGCCATTCCAGCAGAGCACGGTGGGATTCATGGAATGGGAAAGCTTGGATAGGACTGCAGTGGCTCTGGGATCTGCTCCAAGCTCTCTGCAGGCTCATCCTGGAGGACACTGCCCCCAGATCCTTCTGGAAGTGTGGAGTGGAAGGTCCCTGCTCATGGCAGGGGGCTGGAATGGGATCAGATTGAAGGTCCCTTCCAACCCAGGCCATTCTGGAATGCTCAGCTGAGGTTTTCCCATGGCAGGAGACGCTGGATTTGCTGACACCGGAGGTGGGATGCAAACCTCCAGGCTTCCCTGCTCCCACCTGGCTCCCTGCAATGCCAAAGGAATTATTTCAGGAGATAGAACCCCAAGGAAAAACTCCAGAGAAGTTTCTTACCAATTCCTCTCTTCCTGGCGAGAAGAAGTGAGGAAAAGTTGGGAAGGAGCTGGGCGGGAAATCCCAAAAAGCCACGAACTGGGAGAAACATCCCGTGCCAGGTTCCCCTTCCCAGCCTTTCCCTGGCGCCGCAGCAGCAAACGCGAGAGGAAAGTGGCCTCTCGTGGATGGAAACTGCGCTGCAGCTCCATGAAAAGTGCAGGAAAACTGGGGGGGAAAAAAGCTGTGGAGCAGCAGAGGGTCCCCAGGAAGGCAGGTGGGGACAGCACGGGGACACCAGGGCTGGCACCGTGCCCTGGGAACGGTGGCACACGGGTCCTGCCGCCAGGCAGGGATGTGAGCAGGGAAATTTGGGCACAGCGCGGGCATCTCCCTCCCCATCCCGGAGCTGCAGAAGGGTTGAGAGAGGGCATCCATAGGATAATCGCAGGATCACGGATTTGGGGGGTTTAGGATCAATTCGAGGAAGGAAATCTCGCCCTGTGAGGATGATGAGACACAGGAAGAGGTTGCCCAAAAATGTCCCATCCCTGGAAGCGTCCAAGGACGGGGTTTGGAGCACTCTGGGGTGGTGGGAGGTGTCCCTGCTGGAATGCGATGGGATTGAAGGTCCTTTCCACCCAAACCATTCCAGGGTTCTGTCACTCGGCTTCCCCACGGCTCGGCTGCCGCTGCATCCCAGGTCAGCCCCGACGGGGACGGAGCATCCCTCACCTCCCGACTCTCCCGGCGCTCTGCAGCGGCAGGGCCGAGCCGAGGGGGATTTCACGAACCGGGGAGCTGCGCATCCCCGAGGATCCATCCCCGCTCCGCCGGGAAGGGACCGGCAGAGGGCACGAGCGGCCCGCGGCTGCCCGGAGCCGGGGGAGCCGCGGGGCATGGATGGGGCGGCGACCCCGCAGGACCGTGCCCGGTCCCCGTTCCCCGTTCCCGCTGATGGATCCCATCGTCCTCCCCACGCGGCCCGGCCCATCCAGCAGGCGCCGTGGGCTTGGAATTCCCGAGCCCCGCGGCATTCCCAGTGGCATTCCCAGTGGAATTCCCAGTGCCTTCCCCGTAGCATTCCCCACGACGTTCCCCGTGGCATTCCCATAGCATTCCCGTGGCATTCCCCACGACATTCCCGCGGTGTTCCCAATGGCATCCCCCACAGCATTCCCAGTGCCTTCCCCGTGGCATTCCCATGGCATTCCCAGTGGCATACCCGTAGCATTCCCCACGACATTCCCGTGGCGTTCCCAGTGGCATTCCCAGTGTCATTTCCCACGACATTCCCATGGCATTCCCAGTGGCATTCCCAGTGCCTTCCCCGTGGCATTTCCCACGACATTCCCATGGCGTTCCCAGTGGCATTCCCAGTGCCTTCCCCGTGGCATTCCCCACGACATTCCCATGGCGTTCCCAGTGGCATTCCCAGTGGCACGGGGACACACCGTTTCCTGTTCCCCCAGCTGTCAGCCGTGTGTTCCCATAAAAAGCGGGATTGTTCCCGATCCGTGGAGCCTTCCCGGGAGCTGCAGCAGCTCCTGGCTCCCAGATGTTGGCGTGTGTGCCCCTGGAGCGGCTCCCTCGGGGTGGGACAGCTCTGATCCCGGCTCTCTGTGACAGGGATGGGATCCGGGGAACGGCTGGAGCAGTGCCAGCGAGGTTGGGATGGGTTTTAGAGAATTCTCCCCCCTGAGGGTGCTGGGGGAATGGGAACATTCCCAAGGCTGCCGGAGCTGCAGGAGAACAGCGCTCCCAGGGATGCATGCCCAGGGTGGAATTTTGGGATGTCTGTGCAGCGATAAGGGTTGGATTGATCCCTGTGGATCCCTTCCCACTCCCCGTCTCACCTGCAGATCCCTGAGGGTGCCACGGCGCCCTGGGATGGAGACTCCAGGATTTCTCCATACTTCCCAACTTCCCCCCAGAGCAGGAGCCGGGATTTCCAACTCCACAAAACCTTCCTGAGACGCTCCAAGCCTGATCCCTGAAAACTCCAAAGGCTGAGGGAAACATCAAAGCCTGGCTGATTAAAGCTTTTTCAACAGGGGCATTAATTGAATTTATTTATGTCTTCATTTGGGTCCCTTGCCTTTGGAATCTCCCCCTCCACGTGCTGCAGCCATCTGCAGAGCACATGGAGCAGGGAATTCCACATGGATGGCTCCCCAGGGAGGGCAGGCCAGGCCAGGCGCGCTTGGAGAGCTCTGCCAGCGCTACTGTTGGACTCCCTGAGCAGGGCCACGGCCCCGGGAAGCTGCTGGGGAGGGACTCCCGGCCTGGAATTGTGCTTGGCTTCCATCCCCAGGCTCCTGTTTGGCTCCTTTGTCCCAGCTGTGGGCGGGCAAAGGGGTGGGATGGGTGGGAAGGGACCTTGAACATCCCCTTGTCCCCTCCCTGCCCTGCCAGAGGCACTGCCACCATCCCAGGCTGCTCCAAGCCTGGCCTTGGACGCTTCCCGGGATGGAAAGTGTCCATCCAGGGTTATTTCCACCCTGGAGCAGAAATCCAGGGGTTATTCCTATCTGGGGGTGGGAATCATGGAGTTATTCCCATCCAGCCCAGTCTGAGGCTGCAAACCAGGCTTAGAACCCCTGGATTTCCCTCCTAGGATGGGAAGGATGGGAATAATTCCATGATTTCCCTCCTAGGATGGGAATAATTCCATGAGTTCTCTCCTAGGACAGGAATAAGCCTGGATTTCTCCTCCAGGATGGGAATAACTCCATTATTTCCTTCTTAGGATGGGAATAAGCCTGGATTTCTCCTCCAGGATGGGAATAACCCCTGGATTTCCCTCCTAGAATGGTAATAACCCCTGGATTTCTCCTCCAGGATGGAAATAACCCTTGGATTTCCCTCCTAGAATGGTAATAACCTCTGGATTTCTCCTCCAGGATGGGAACAACCCCTGAGCATCCTCAGCTCCCTCCTCCATCCCTCCTGTCCCCACCTGGAGCACCGGGCTGAGTCCCATGGACGCGACAGAGGCCGGAGCAGCTTCTCCCCTGGCGCGCCGCATTCCCGCACTCCCTTCTCCCACTTTTTATCCGCCTTTAATGAGATTAGTCCCGAATAAATTATGCAGAGCCCACCCCCGCCAGCCCGCGCGGCACGGCCGCTAATTAGCATGGTTAACGAGGCCGTGACAATCGGAGCTGTCAGCCGGGCCCTCGGGGCTGCTGAAATGTCCCGGGGCTTTTTGTCCCCAACTCGAGTCCCCTTTGTGGCGGGCAGGAGGGGAAAGGGGAGGCTCTGCTTTCCCTGGGGCCACCAAAGTGCCACCAACGTGCCCCCAGAGCCCTCCCCCGAGCCCGGCGTTTCGCCCAGGGGTGGCGCAGAGCTCCTCTCGCTCCCACCCCGCGTTTTTCCATGGAATTCCCAGCTCGGCTGGATAAATCCAAGCGGGCGGCGGCTGCCGCGCCCCGCGGGCTGGCCCTGGTGGCCGCGGCGGTGGCACCGCGAGCGGCTGTCCCCAAGCCGGCCCCTAATGAGCAGCACGCCGGGAGCGGATGTGTTAAAGGTTTCTGGTTCAGCGGAGGGAAAAATCCCCACAAAGGAAGGTGTACAAATATTGTGGGAAATCTATTGGCCCCTTAATATTTGATGAGGGCCCGGGCCATTGAGGCGCGGAGAATTCCCCAGCAAGGTCTCATTCAGGCGGCGTCAATGGGAAACTTTTAATTGAGAGGCTCCTCATTCAGGGCCCGGGGGTCATTCAGAGCCAGGGGCTTTCCAGGCAGAAATAAAAAAAAAAATTAAAATAAAACCCCCTCTGTTTCCTGCTCTGAATGGTGAGGGTTTTAATCCCACCAGAAGGGAAAAGTGATGCCCGTTTTTAAAATTCATTTCTCCAATAACAAAAAAAAAAAAAAAAAAAAAAAAAGAAAAAAAAAGAAAAAAAGAAAAAGAAAAGAAAAAAAAAAAAGAAAAAGAAGGAAAAAAAAGAAAAATAAGAAAATTTTAAAAAGAAAAAAAAAAGAAAATATAAAGAAAAAAAAAAGAGGGGGGAAAGATAAAAAGGGAGCAGGCAAAGGACAGGGCTGGGTGGAGCTCCAGGGCTGGTTCCATTACTGGAGCAAGGCTGGATGCCCTTCCCCGGGAGCAATTCCCACTTCTAGGAGGCCTGGCAGATTTTTGGTGGGGTTTTTTCTGTTTTTTTTTTGTTTTTTTTGTTTTTTTTTTTGTTTTTTTTTTTTTTTTTGGGAGGGAAGAACCCAGCGAGGACGAAACGAGATCCAAGGACTCTTCCCCGCTCTGCTTTTCCCGAGGATCCCCTCCGGGACACGCAGCACCCTCTCCATCTCTCCATGACCTCCCTCCCTCCCCCTGCGCAGCTCCAGCTCAGTTAAACCCGAGCTTTCCTAAGGGCGCGCTTTGGGACCCGGGGCTCCTCGGCCTCATCCCGAGGAGGAGGAGGAGGAGGAGGAGGAGGAAGGAATTCCAGAGCAGCCGGAGGGAAGGAGGGAGGGCCAGCGCTCGCCGAGGCTCCCACGCTGCGGTTTCCAGGGAGACGGCGCCCGGCGCTGCATCCCTCTCCCATCCCGCTGCGGCCCTTTGGAAGCTCCAGGAGCGCCGGCTGCTGTTTTCCCTCTGTTCCCAGCTGTCTGCCAGGCGGGAATCCGGCCCGAGGTGGGCTTGGCAGCATATGGAAAAGGGGGAAAAAAATTAAATTAAATAAATAAAATACAAACGGCGCTCGTGAGCGGATTGGAGAGAGCCTGGAAGGGCTGGGATGCATTTCCAGTGCCCCACAGGAATGTTTTTTTAAATGTTATAAGAAATTTATTTGGAAATTATTTTATTAATTCTATCAGAATTTTATTTATAAATTACTTTATAAATTTTATTTTAAGAATTTCATTCATAAATTCTCTTCTAGGTTTTAAGAATTTTATTTAGAAATTGTCTTATAGATTTTATTTTAAGAATTTGATTTATCAATTCTTTCACAAACTTTAAGGATTTCATTTATAAATTGTTTTATAAATTTTAAGAATTTAATTTAAAAATTATTTTATATATTTTATAAGAATGTAATTTATAATTTATTTTATAATTTTTATTTATAAATTTTATATTTTGTATTTTAATAATTTCTAAATTATTTTATAAATTCCACCAGAATTTTATTTATAAGTTATAAAATAAATTCTATCAGAATTTTCCCAGTGCTGTGATGGGGACTTGTTAAAATGCCCAGAGGTCAGACCATGCTCTGTGATCCATGATTTTTTGGGAAGAGGAGCCAGAGGAAAGCCAGAATTCCATCAGGAATGGTCGCAGCCAGCACCAGGAGCATGCCAGGATTTCCTCCAGCTCTCACAGCCTCGCCCCACTCGTGCAAAATCCCTCTGGATGTGCAGGAAAATCCCAGGATTACGAAATCGTGGAACCCCAGCCTGGTTTGGGTTGGGAAGGACCTTGGAGCCCCTCGTGTCCCCCCGGGTGGGGACAGGCTCGCGTTCACATCCCATGGGATAGGGAAAGGGGATCCATTCCCCTGGAGAGCACGGTCAGCTTCCCAGATTCCCACCTCCACAATTTCTGATGCTGCATGGAAACACAGGAAGCCATCAAATGCATTAATTAAATGTTAATTAAGTGTAATTTACTGAACTTTTTTCCCCCCTCAAGTGCCACTGAGTTGGTTTCAAGGCCTTGGTGGGTTTGGTTTGGTTTTTTTTTTTCAGATTCCTGAAAACACAGGAGGCTCCAGAGGTTGTGGATGCGTCCTGAAATGAGAATTATGGATGGATTAATGAAGCAGATTCCCAAATTTCCAGCCGAGCCCTGACCTCTCCATCATGGGCAGCTCAGGAGTGCTTGGGGATCCCTGCTGGAGCTCAACCAGCCACTGCCAAAACCCCTCTGACCCCAAAAAGGAATTTGGGGGGAGACCCTCAGGGGGCTCCCAAATCCATCCTGCCCCGGGAAGGAACCACAGCTCCCAGTACCCCAAACTGGGCCGCTCCCAGTGAGACCCAACCCCTTCCCACACCCCAAAGCTCCACCCCCGCTAATTTATGCACGAGGGCCCAATTAGCACATGCACAGCACCTGATGAGCCCCACGCAATTAATTCATGTTTGATTGCTCAATTAGGCCGCACTTGAGCGCCGGTGTGAGCTCGTTAGGACCACCTTGGCATCACACCTGGGCGCCCAATTAATACATGCATGGCCGCCCAATTAATTTATGCATGACCGCCCAATGACGTCATGCACGCGCGCCCAATTAATTTATGCATGAATGCCCAATCACATCGCACGTGAGCGCACAACTATTACATGCATGGGCACCCAATTAATTTATGCATGGGCGCAAAATTAATTTATCCATGTCGGCCAATTAATTTGTGCCTGAGAGCCCAATTAATTGATGAGTGGGCGCCCAGTTCCTTCACATATTCCCTCCCCCCGAGACTGGGAAGTTTTGCTGAGCCAAAACCCGGCCCATGGTGGCCACCGAAGGGCTCGCTGGAAAGGGCACAGGAGGTGACAGGAAAGGATTTTATGGAGGAAAAAAAGGCAAAGGGGAAAATGGAGGTGAAGAGCACGTGGGAGGAAAAACGAGGCGGATAAATCCGAAATTAAAAGATGCAGAACACGAGAGGGTGGAGGAGGAAAATTCAGGCGAGCAGAGGACAAGATAGAGAGCCGAGAATTCCCAAATATTCTCCTTTACGGGAGGAATTTCCAGGCCGGGCTCGTCTTTACCAGCTTGGCACACAGGGCGAGGAGAGGAAGGAGAAGGGGCAGGGAAGGGGGACAGGGAAGGGGACAGGGAAGGGGACAAGGAAGGGGGACAAGGAAGGGGGACAAGGAAGGGGACAAGGAAGAGGGCAGGGAAGGGGACAAGGAAGGGGGACAAGGAAGGGGGACAAGGAAGGGGGACAAGGAAGGGGGACAGGCCCCGTGAAACCCCACGGAGGGGGGAAGGGGCAGGGGGTGAGCGCTGGGAATCAGGGGCGGCCACAAAGAGGAAGAGCCTGATTATCCCTCTTATTTATTAGGAATTCTGTTATTTCCGCACTTCCCAACCCCATCAGGGGACACGCCGGGGCTTTTCTCTGGGTCTTGGCCGTGCTTAAGCTGCCCATTTAGCAGCGGGAACGCTCCAATTAAAGGAAAGGCAAAGGAGGACCCCAGCCTGGCTTAATTGAAATGGGTTTCAGGCTAATGAGGATTAGGTTCAATCCAATCCCGGTCACCAGCGCCCAGCCTGGGGAGGGGGTGGAGGCACCGCAGCCCCTTCCCCGCCGGCCCCAGGCCTGCCGAATTCCCTCTTTCCCTGCTGGCTGCAGGTGGAACTCCGGGATTTGCCCAACCCCGGAGCTGTGCCCAGTGGGGAAGGGGCAGTGTGGCATTTCCCAGCTCCTCCTGCTCCCTGCCAGCTCCCCCTGCCCTGCGGGAGCTTCTGGGATCTCCTCCGGGAAGTTTTGGCTTTCACTCCAGGGGCTGGGAGCAACATGGGAAGGGAAGACTGGGAAACACCTCCAAAGCCATCGAATCCAAGCATTCCCCAGCGCTGCAGTGGTCACCGCTAAATCAAGCCCCCAGGTGCCCCGTTCAGAAGGATTTTAACACTTCCAGGGGTGGCGATTCCACGGCTGCCCTGAGCAGTTCCAAAGCCTGGCCACCTTTTTCTCATCACCTCCCGGAGGGTTTCTCCTCTTGGTCTTGTTCCCATCACTGCAACACCAAATCCGGCTGCATCTGCATTCCCGGCTGCATCCCCATTCCCATCCCCATTCCCAGCTCCATCCCCATTCCCGGCTCCATCCCCATTCCCGGCTCCATCCCTAATTCCCAACTCCATCACCTTCCCCAGCTGCATTCCCAGTTCCATCCTGATCCCTGGCTCCATCCCCATCCCCAGTTCCATCCCTTATTCCCAACTCCGTCCTTCCTCGGCTCCATCCTGATCCCGGCTCCATCCATTCCAATCCCCACCCTGCGCCGAATCCCTCGTTCCATCCCTCCTCTTCTCCAGCTCCATCCATCCCCATCCCACTCCATCCCTAATCCCATCTCCATCCCCATCCCGCTCCATCCCTAATCCCATCTCCACCCCCATCCCGCTCCATCCCTAATCCCATCTCCACGCCTTTCCCGGCTCCATCCCCATCCCGAGTCCCGGCACCGCGCGGGGGCACTCGCAGCCCGGCCGCGCCGCCGAAGCAGCTCCGGAATGACTCCAGGACGGCTCCGGGTTGACTCCGGGACGGCTCCGGGATGACTCCGGGACGGCTCCGGGATGACTCCGGGACGGCTCGTGGGCTGGAGCAGCCCCGCAGAGCCCAGCCCGGCCACACAGCCCCGGCTGCCCCCGCCGCCCCGGGCCGAATCCATCCCCCCGCCAGCCGGGAATGAGCTGTCCCCTAGCCCGGGAAAACCCCGCTTCCCGGAGTGTCCCTGCCCGCCCTGCTGCCCCTCAGCTGGGGCGGACGGAGCCGTCAGAAGCCGCTGATGTTCCTCTGTTCCAAATGCAGCAGCCGTGGGGAGGGGGCGGCGGCAGATCCCACCGGGAATGTGCCCGTGGAGCCCCGGCGGGAGCGAGAGCTCCTCGGCTGATCCCACCGAGGCTCCTGCTCCAGCAGCAGGTCCTGGCTGGCCACAATGAGAAGGGCAGAACCACTGACTGCCAATGAGTTACTTAATTCAGCTGCCAGGTCCTGCCAGGTCCTGGACCAGCACGGTCCTGGTCCTGCAGGAGCATCCCCAGAGCATCCCAGAGCTGCTCTGAGCCTCGGCTCGTCCCACTCCTGCCCCCCACCCTCATCCGGAGGGAATTCTCCTGGATCCAGCTCTCCAGAGCCTCTGGAAGTGAGGCTTTAGGGATCAACTGGACCCAGAGCGAGGTTTTAGGGATCAGCTGGGCCCACAGTGAGGTTTTAGGGATCAGCTGGAGGTTCCAGAGCGAGGTTTCAGGGATCAGCTGGATCCTGGCGTGCTTCGGGGGCTGGGAGGCAGCTGCCCCGAGAGAGGCAGCACACGAGATTTTCCATTTTCTCCTGTGAATTACGATCCTCCCATAAACAAACCCTGGAAAATCTCGGAGTGGGAGTGCAGGTATCCCATGGTTTGAATCAGCAGAGGTGGGAGCAGGTGGCAAACCCGATTTATCATCTCCCGAGGGGGGGAATTCTGGCCGTGACTGACAAGCAGGTCCTCGCTGTCACTGTCGCTGTCTCTGCCAGCCCTCCCTCCCTCCCTCCCGGCTGGGGCTCTCTCCGCCTCCCCCCGCATTAATCATCCCCAGGATGCTGCCCACGCCTCTGCTGGCTCCAGGTCGTGCGAGTCTCATCCCACCCACCCTCCCCAGCCCGGCTCCAGTCACGTTCCAGCCTCCGGCAGAGCCATGTGGGGCTCTGCGGGCTGCAGGAGCCCGGCTGCTCCTCAAGCCCCGCGGCCCCGGGGCGGCCGGAGCCTTCCCGGGGGCTGCTGCGGGTGGGACAGGGCCAGCCCGGCCCCGGGGTGACAGCGGTGCCACCCGGAGCCGGAGCCAGCCAGGCTGGTGGCAGCGCCGGGGCCAGACTGCCAGTGATTATTGGCTCTGCGTGTGGCCGCAAAATGCGTCTGGAGCTGCTGCCGGCGCAGAGCTGCAAATCGCGGCTGCGGGAGGAGCTGCAGAGGGAGGAGAGGCTCCCCGGGGGATGGGGAGGGAGGGGGAGGCTCTGGGGTCACCAGGGACAAGGACAGGGGGAGAGCTGGGCAGAGGGGAGCTCCCCTTTTATCTCCCCTCCCTGTTCTGGCAGTTTTTGGGATCCGGGCTCTGTTGGGATGGAGGCCAGGGAGGGGTGAAAGGTGCAGGAGCCTCTGTCGGTGCTAAAATTCAGGTTTAGCACCCACAGGTGAGACAAAATCCACGTCACATTCCATGTCGTGGAATCATGCGATGGTTTGGGCTGGAAGGACCTTCAATCCCATCCACGGGCAGGGACACCTTCCACCATCCCAGGACGTGCCCAGAGGAGCCCGGGCTGCTCTTCCCCCGTCCCTGCTGTGTCACCTCCCTGCTCTGAGGTCACTCTGTGCCCCCAGCACTGTCACCATCCCCTACCTGGGCAAATTCCTCTGATCCATGGGATCATGGGACACCCCGAGCCCCATCCTCACCTGGGGCTGGTCCCCTCTGCAGTGGGAGCTGGAAAATGGGATTAAAAGCAGTGATTTGTTTTCCCGTGCTGAGAAGAAAATAAGGACAAGGGATTAGCCCCAAACATGTCACACCACACCTGCTGCCCCCAGGGCTGGGGCCAGGATTATCCCCTTATCCCAGCCCTCCCAGCTTCTTGGATAAGCCAGTCCTGCACTCCATGGAGCTTCTGGAGCTCTGCCTCTGTGCTGGACACTGGATCCCAGCATGCCAGCATGGTCCCACTGGGAAGGGCATTTTGGGACAAGGAGTCCCAGCACTGCCAGGTGCTACCTCCCCCCAGCTCAGGGTGAAGGCTGTAAGGATAAAAATATCCTGGAAGTGGGAGAAAATCCTGATTTTCAGACCCAGACTCCAGTGCTTCCTTGGGGCTGAGTGATGCCAAGGTGCAATTCCAGAAAATCCGGGTTTGGATCCCAACCCTGCGGCCCAGGCTTTGCTTGGGACAACCTGAGGGAAGTTCTGATGGGGAAAACACTGTCATCACATCCCTGATCCCAAATCCTTCTCCTGGCTCATTTATCTGGCCGGGAGACAGGGCCAGCAGCGTTCCCAAGCACTCGGGAGGCCTGGAAAATGTCTCTTTCCAAAGGGGGTATCGGGCTTTGTATTAAAATCCAGCCAGGAGCTGCGAGAGGGCAATAAAAGAAGATGAACGATGTGCAGGTGCTGGCTGGGATCCCCTGGAATGAGCTGCTCCAAGTCCCCAGCTCCTCTCACCATCCTGTGTGTTTTTCCCACTGGTTTTTATAGCAGGGAATTTTAAATTTCTTATTCTTTTTTTTTTCTTTTCTTTTTTTTTTTTTTTTTTTTTTTTTGGAAGCGTGTGGCTCGTGCTGGGAAATTTCCACCCTCTCTGCTCCCCCACGCTCACGGCTCCAGCTGCAGAGACACGGAACGTTCTGGCCCGGGGTTTTCCTGCCTGGATCTGTCTCTCATCCCATTGTTAAACCCTGGGAATTGTGATGGATTGAAGAGGGAGACTCACAGCAAAGCTCGGTGGGGAAGAACCTGTGGAGGTTTGAAAGATGAGTAGGAAGGAAATGGAGCTCAGTTTGTGCTCTGCAAAAGAACTCTGCCTTTTCCAGACCTGCTTCAGCTCCAAACCACCGTGGGTCACAGGCTTTAAATTATAATTGGAGCTGAAAATTGGGAACTCTAGGCCCTGGGAAAGCAGCATCCCTGATCCTATCCAGCAGTGCCAGGTGGAGACAGTAAATATTGCAGGGAAATCAGACACCCCGAGCTGTTCCAGAGCATTCCCATCCTGCTAAGCTCTCCCACTTCCCTCTCCCGGGTTATTCCCAGCAGGAGAGCTCTGGGATTCAACTGGGCCGACTCCCACTGCTCCCGTGGGAATGGGGGGAGCGGCAGAGAGGAGAAATCCCCTGGGATTTCTCCTCTTAGCAAGGCGTCCCTCTTAGCAAGGGCGGCCAAACCAAGCAGCTGCCCCTGCTCAGCGCAGGGAGCTGAACTCGGTGGTGACTTTCAGCATTCCAGCAAAATCCAGCGGCGCTTGGATTTCACAGGATCACAGAGCTGGCTCTTTCCCCGCACGGAGAGGCTGCGGGATGTCACCATCAGGAGGGTGACAGTCCCTGCCTGTTCCACTCCGCCCTCTCCTGCTGCTCCTCTTCCTCCCAGCCCCGCGCACCTGCGGCTCTGCCCATCTGCTCCCCGCTCGGCTCTGCCCATCTCCTCCCCGGGCTCTGCCCGCTGCTCCTGCCCGCTGCAGCCACCCCCGGGCGGCCGGCGACATCCCGCCACGCCCAGGGCAGCGGGCACGGTGCCACCAAGGGCCGCCAAAGCCATGCCCGCGGTCCCGGCTGCAAGAAGGCACAGCCGGGCCAGGGGGGCCGGTGAATCGGGGCCTTCCATCAGCAGGAAGGGGCTCGGATCCCGCCCGGCCCCGGCAGCAGCCCCAGCCCGGCTGGGGGGCGATGCTGGCGCTGACTCAGCAGCTGCTGGAGCCTGATAAGCGGCGTTATCGCCCGGCCCGCTGGCGCTGATCGCTGCCCTGGCTCCTCTCCAGCTGCCGGGCGCGGAGGAGCTGCCCGGACTCGCTCGGGGCGCGCTTTGGGGCGGATCGGCCGCGCTCCTGCCCAGCAGGGAATTGGATTTCTCCTGGAGCGCTGCCTGACGGAGCCTTTCCCAAATGGATGCTGACACCAGCGCGGATCTCCCGGCGCAGGCGCCGCCGATCCGGCAGCCGCTCCCGGCTGTCGCTCGTGTGTGTCCCTGGGTGACATTTGTCACCCACAGCAGCTCCACGACACCTCCGCAGCCCTCCGGAGCTTCCCAGTGCTCCTGCACATCCCTTTTCCTCCCTGCTGGGAGGGTGGGGGGTTTATCCAGCCCAGGAGGGGTTGGCACCTTCGGCAGGGAGAGAGAGACGCAGAAATCCTGGATCTGGGGAGGGCACACAGGGCACAGAGGGCACAGAGCTTCTCCGGTGGGATTCTCCCTCTGGAATTCTCCCTTCCTCATGGCACTGCTCCGGGGGAAGCCAGTTCCAGGCTGGAATTGCTGTGCTTGGACCTGACTAAGGGCAGGCAGGAGAAGGATTCCCGGGGAATTGGTTCCTCTGCACCGGCTCAGAGGGGCAATAATTCCCACTGGGAATTGTCCTGTAGAATCCAGGCTCTCGTGGCCCTCTTGGTGGCCCTGTGGCTCTGGAGATGACTGGGAATTGCCCTGGGATGCCCTGGGCAGACACCAGCAAGGAAAACCTTCCAGGAAGGCTTTTCCCAGCCCCATCCCGTGGGTTTTCCCACGTGCTGAGCACATTCCTGCTGCTCCCTGGTGCAGTTTCATCCCATCGACCTGAGGGAGGATGGAGAGCCAAGCTCCATTTCCTGTTAATGGGAATGGGGAATGGGAAAAGGGAAAATGAAAGGGAATGGGGATGGAGATGGGGATGGGAATGGGAATGGGAAAGGGATTGAGAAATGGGAAATGGGAAAGGGGAATGGGGAATGGGAAATGGGAATGGGAAAGGGGAAAGGGAAAGGGGAAAGGGAAAGGGGAAAGGGAATGGGAAAAGGATAGGGAAAATGAAAGGGAATGGGAAAGGGAATGGGGATGGAGATGGGGATGGGAATGGGAAAGGGGAAATGGGAAATGGGAAAGGAAATGGGAATGGGGATGGAAATGGGAATGGGATTGGGAAATGGGAAGGCTTTGTGGGCAAACTGGGGGACTCTGGTGCAGGACTCTGTCACACAGCGCTGCAGAATTGCCATGAGAAGGAATTTCGGTGCCGAAACTTCTCCACCTCCCCTCCCTCGGTGCCGGAACCTCTCCTCCTCCCCTCCCCATGAACTACCCCGCGAGCGCTCCGTGTTTTGGCTCCGAGCTCTGTCTGGGCTCCCGGAGCCCCTGGCGGACCCCGGGCATCGCCCGGCACTCCGGGCCCCCCCTCTTTGCCATGGCAGCCGCTCCCCGCCGCGCTGGCCATTGTCCCCCTCCCCGCGAGCCCGAGCACCTGGAGACCTCCTCGGGAAAACTTCATTTGCCGGGGCAAGCTTTGATTAAAGCGGCCTGGCAGGGAGGCCGCGCCGCTCCCGAGTCAATATTGGTTTTGGAACAGATGGGGGTGACGACAGGAGCTGGGGGGGGACCCGAGCCGCGGTGCCAGCGCCCGGGCAGGGGATGCTGTGGCTGGATGCCTCCGTGGCAGAGCCCGGGGAGTGGCAGGAGGCCCTCGGAGATCAAAGTGGGGCAGCCCCGGAGAGGTGGAGCAGCTCCCCGTGCACGCTGGAAACGCCGGCGAACAAAAGCATCAAAGGGAATCCAATGAAACTAATTGAAGGGCTGGAGCGCTAAATAACGAGCGCCAGGCTTTCATGGAACGCCAGCTTCTTCCCGTCAGAAACGCGGGGACGCGCTTCCAAGAAAACCCCAGGGACAGCCCCCCCCCTTCCCCAAAAACAACAACAACAACAACAAAACCCCAAACCCAAACATCTCGCACAAAAGGGCAGCAGATCCCGCCTGGCACAGCCGTTCCTGGGGCACCAGCCGGGATTTAAGGTCGCTTCCACCCCAAACCAGTCTGGGATTGAGGGATTCCATGGCTTCAGCTGGATCAGTTGTGGCAAACAAGATCCCAGTGCCTTCCCAAATCTTTGAGGTACCCAAACAAGATCCCAGTGCCTTCCCAAATCTTTGGGGTGCCCAAACAAGGTCCCAGTGCCTTCCCAAATCTTTGGGGTGCCCAAACAAGGTCCCAGTGCCTTCCCAAATCTTTGAGGTACCCAAACAAGATCTCAGTGCCTTCCCAAATCTTTGGGGTGCCCAAACAAGGTCCCACTGCCCTCCCAGTTCTTTGGGGTGCTCAAAAAAGGCCCTCCTGATCTCTGGGGTGCCCAAACAAGGTCTCAGTGCCTTCACAGTTCTTTGGGGTGCCCAAACAAGGTCCCAGTGCCTTCACAGTTCTTTGGGGTGCTCCAAAAAGGTCCAACTGCTCTCCCTGATCTTTGGGGTGCCCAAACAAGACCCCAGTGTCCTTCCTGATCCCTTGGGTGCTCGTGTCTCTGCAAAGCCTCTCCCCTGCCCTTCCCAGAGCCCCGGGAGAGGGGAAAGGAGCAGCCGAGCTGGCGCAGACGGGAAGGTCCTCGCCGGCCCCGGTGAGAGGAGCCCGCGTGGAGCCGGTCCCGGTGAGCGATGTCGGCCCCAGGCAGGCTCGGTGTCTGCCCTGCCCCGCGGCTGCCACGCATCCATCACCGATCAAGGGAAGCCCCTGCAGGTTGTTTTAAACCGGGGCCAGCGGGAGTTTGGGCTAATGAGTAAAATCTGAGCATTCCTCAAATTTCCCATCCATCCCCAGCGCAGGGAGGGGGATGGGGACAGAATCTCCCTCTGGAGGGGGGCTGATCCTGAGGGAGGGACAGGAGTGGGGAGCTGATCCCTGTCCTGATCCATGGGGTGGCAAGGTTCTCCTCGAGGTGAGGACGCAAACCCTTCCCTGTCCTTTCCCTCCTTCCCTCTGGAATGCAGCTTTCCCTGGGCTCTGAAATGCAGCTGGGAGGTGCTTGGGACACACCCAGGTGGGAGCTCCGTGCCAGCTCCTTTATCCCCCTTGGAATTCCCACCCCAGCTCCAGGCTGGGGGCTCAGAGCAGCACCAGGGCCAGGAGAGCAGCCCCATTCCCAGGTGTTCCATGATTTCCCCTGGAGATGGCTTCCTCCAGGAAAAGCCTGTTCAGCACCAGCCTCACCCACGGCAAAGCCAACAAAAAACCCACCCCACCTCTCCAGAGCTCTCCAAAGGGGCTGCACAGGAGGGGAAAGGTCCTTAAAAGGCATCCAAAAGGGTTTAAAAAAGGGGATTTTAAAGAGGGAAGAAGAGGGAGAACAACCAGGGCTAGTCAGAGCCATCCCAGTGCTCCCGCTTTGCCCCTTGAACTTCCATGGGATCCTGGAGCTCTGGGATTCGTGCGAGAGCTTTGAAGGATCCCAGCAAGGGCTGCCCTGAGGCATGGCTTTGGCAGCCCCTTCCTTGGGCACCCCGAGATTTTGTGGTGGGAAGGGCTGGAGCAAACCTGGCTTCGCACATCAGCTCAGAGCTGCTGGTTCTGTTTGTCCTTCAGGCTTGGAATCCGTGGGTTTTGAAATTCTTTTAGAGAGGAAAATATAAGAATTTATCAACAATAAGTTCCTAGACTCTTTTTTTCATTAATTAAACCAGCCCAGGTCCCTATCCCGACGCCTCCCCCGGTTCTTCACTGCTTCTCCTCTGTGCTTCCCCATCTCCCCGGCTCTCTCCCCCTGGGATTTTAATTACATTCATCAATTTCCACTCACTGGCTCTGTCACTCGGCTGCAATTATTCTCTGGGAAGCGCCGCTGCCTCTGCCGGAGCCTGAGCGGATTAAGGATCCTCCAGCGCCTCTTTCCCAGCCCCCGGTGCCGGTACCTGCCCGGGGCTGACAGATGGCCCCGGGGGCCACTGATTGCCCCTAATGAGCTGCCACAAAAGGGGGCGGCGCCCCAAACTCGGGCAGGTTTGCGGGGCGCTCCCAACGCCCCCGGATTCCCCCGGAAGGAAGGTGGGGATGGGGGATTCTGTGGGGTCAGAGGAGCTGGGGATGTGTGGTTTGATCAGCTCCAGGGGTCCCCAAGCTCAGCTCAGGAGCTCTCCAGCTCTAAATGCTCATGGGATGAGCCCAAGCTCACCTCAGGAGCTCTCCAGGTTTAAACCCTCTGGGATGAGCTCTAGAAGTCCCCAAGCTCAGTTTGGGAGTTCTCCAGATTTAAATCCACGTGGGATGAGCTCCAGAGTTCCCCAAGCTCAGCTTAGGAGCTCTCCAGCTCTGAATCCTCATGGATGAGCTCCAGGGGTCCCCAAGCTGAGTTCTGAGCTCTCCAGATTTAAAACCCGGCGTGGTATGAGCTCCAGGGGTCCCCAAGCTCAGCTTAGGAGCTCTCCAGCTTTAAACCCACTTGGGATGAGCTCCAGAGTTCCCCAAGCCTGAGTTCAGGAGCTCTCCAGATTTAAACCTGCGTGGGATGAGCTCCAGTGCACTTTTCCTTCCCCAAGGAATGTCCCCAAGGCATGAGGCTGACCCCACAAAAAACCAACCCAACCACCAAACTCAGGCCAGAGCGGTGAGAGCGAGCCCTGGCTGGGCACAGGGGATGGAGGAGAGGCAGAAATGTCCAATAATTCCAGGCACAAGCACACGAGTGGAGATCAGGGCATGAAAAGGGAGCGTGGCGCCCGCAGGAAGCACCGGGGCTTTGGGGGATTTGTGCCAGCTCAAAGCTGAGCTCCAAAGTGGATTTGCTTTAACCCTCTGCAGAGGAACTGGGCACTGCCCCTCCCCCTCGCTGCCCTGGCCTTGCTCCAGATGATTAAAATGTGAATTTCTTCCAGAGCTGCCAGTGGTGGGGATGGAGGGTGCCCAAACCCACCTGTGCCCACCCTGTGCCTGCTCCCACGCCCCACCCAGCTGCCTCTTCTCTGGCCCTCAGCTGAAATCCACGAATTTCCCTTCTTTTTGCAATTTCCGAGGGAAAAGCAGCTCGGTCATCCCTTGTGATCAAGGATTTGGGTGGGATCTGCCCTATGGGAAGGGAGGGAAACCCTTCCCGAGTTCCTTGCACCTCTCCCTGCTCCCAGGGATTCTGCTGGATGGGCATGGCTTGCTGTGGGGGGAAAGGAAAATCCTGGGGTTTAATTGGGACCCCATCCATGGAAAAGCCCCCAGGGGGCTCCCTGAGCTCCACTGAAGGTGTCAGTGAAGCCAGGAGCTCCCTCTGCTCCTCAGGCATTCCCCGGTTTTGTATCTGGGAAAGGTTTTGGTGGGAATCCCAGGCTCCAGGTGCTCAGGTCTGGGAGACTGAGCCGCATTTTTTCTGGGATGAGGGTTCCCCTGGTGCCCACGGATGCTCGGTTCTGGTCTGGAGAGCTCCTGGAGCAGCAGGAAGGGCGGTGCCAGGACATTTCCTCCTGATTGTCACCTCTGGGCTCGGCCAAACCCGAGCCCTGCTGGGGGGATAATCCCATTCACCAATCCCATTCACCAGTCCCATCCATTTTCCAGAGGGATCACCTGGAAAAGAGCCACAACCCAGAGCTCCGGAGGGCCCCTGGGCTCCCCAAAAAAATGAAATGTCCTGGTGAACCCAAGAGGCTTTGGGAATTCCAAGGGAATGAAAGACCCCTCAGCGCAGGAAGGGAGCTGGCCCTGCTGGCCTGGCCCAAATCCAGCCTGGGGGAATTTTATTTTCCCTCTGAGCCCTCGGGGTCTGTGGCAGATGTGCCAGGACCTGGGCACTGCTGGGGCAGCAGAGAAGAGGTGAATTCGGGGGGATTCAGGCACAGCTCGTTGAAAGCCGACATTTGCAGGTCCCCTTGGAAGTGTTTATCCATTATTGAAAATCCCATATGTTCCACGTCCAGGAAGATCAGCTCTCAGCCGCGAGATAAGCGGCGTCCATTTATTGTTCTCCCCTCTCTCCCTCCTCCCTTTCTCCCTCCCCCGGGGCTTTTAATTACATCCATCACCTCCCACCCCTGTGAGCCGGCTCCGGGTCCCCCCCAGCCCAGCACGGCCCATTTTTTCCCCCCTTGGAAGGGGAGCAATTGTTTCTCTCCCCTCTCACAAGTCCTGGAGCGAGAGAGAGAGACAGAGAAAGACATTTAGCAGCCGCTGTGAAATTTCAGCCGGGATTGGAATTTATTTTAAGACGCCGGCCTTTAAATTTTTCATTAAACCCTTTCTCCCCCTGCCACGCAGCGGGGACCCGGGGAAGGGGGTGTTGATATGCCCGGCACGTTGGGAGAGGATGAGGATTTCACACCACCCCGGGCAAAGCCTGCAGCCTGTTTGGAGCTCCAGCCTGGCTGGAATTCCAAATGCCACCCGATTCCGTGGAGCCCAGCCCTGCCTCAGCTGCCTGCCCCATGAGTGGCCTTTCCAGGGGCTGGTGCTGGCCCGCGGGGGTGCCGAGCCCCGGGTGAGCTGCTGGGAGCTCCCAGGCGGTGCTGGAGCAGAATCTTGGATTGCTGCCGGCTCCAGGGAGCGCTTGGAGCATCCCGGGAAGCACCCGGGGGTTGGTGGTTGGAGCTCGGCCAGATCTCGGGTGCCTGAGCTGGGATTTTTCTGCCTTGGGCGGCTCCAGGGGAAGAAATGCCTGCGGGGAACTCAGAGGGGATGGAAGTGCCTGGAGGAGATGTTCCTTCTTCTCCCCACGTGCTTGTTCCTGCTGCATTTCCCATCCATCTCCTGCTGCATTTCCCTTTCCATTTCCTGCTGCATTTCCCATCCATCTCCTGCTGCATTTCCCATCCATCTCCTGCTGCATTTCCAATCCATCTCCTGCTGCATTTCCAATTCATCTCCTACTGCATTTCCCATCCAGTTCCTGCTGCATTTCCAATCCATCTCCAGCTGCATTTCCTTCCCAGTTCCAGCTGCATTTCCCATCCAGTTCCTGCTGCATTTCCCTTCCATCTCCAGCTGCATCCCCTCCCAGCTCCATGAGTGTCCCCATGGCCATGGTTTCCATATATCCCGATCCCAAATATCCATCCTGACCACACTCCAGGGCTGAATCCCCAAAATGTTCCCCAAAGCTCCCAGGGCTCCCCAGCCCGGACCCAGCTCCCGTTTTTTGCCCAGCTCCAGGTTTCATTCCAGCTCCCCCCGTGTTTAACGTGCAGCAGAGAGGTGTCTCATTAACTGATTAATTATTCATGGGGCGCCAGACGGGCAGGCAGCGCTCAGCCGGGAGGAGCCCAGCGCATTCCCAGCCTCTCCTGATGTCACCACTCCCTCCCCAGCCACAGCCGCGTTGTCACCAGTTGTCACCGGCCACCTGCTCGGGCTGGGCAATGCTTGTTAAAATCCCAATTAGCATATAATGAGGTCGGGGCAAATCCTGGCTTTCCCAGGGCCCAATTCCCTTTCTTTCCTTTTTTTTTTTTTTTTTTGGTTGTGTTTTGGTTTTTTTTTTTTTTAAACAAAAGGTTTCCAGTTGCTCAAACTCGGGGGTAAGAACCAGGCTGTGGATCCAGGGGTCACATCCCAGCCCAGGATTGACCAGGCAGCTGCTGGACACTTGGGAAGAGCCTGGAAAATTGAGAATTCCGTGTCCCCTTGAGCTGGCTGAATGGTCCTGGAGTTCTCCAGAGGGGCTGCTTGAGTTTCCCATCCTGGAAAAGCCCCTCCACAGTGGGAGTAATTCCCTTTTCAGGCTTCTCAGGGAAGTGGGAATCACCATCCCTGCTGGGGACACGGTTTGGTGGTGGCCATGGTGGTGCTGGGTTGATGTCACCACTCCATGGGCGGTTTTTTGGGACCTCACAGGTTAAACTGTCCTGGATTTTGGCCACTTCTCTCTGGATGAATCCGTTTTCCTTCCTCCCACACTTCACAACGTCCCTTAGAGGCACCAGCGACGTTAAGTTCAGTTTAAGAACAATCGAGTTCAAAATCCAAATCCAAACCCTCCACCCAGTTATTCCCCATTTTATTTTCCAACAGCTTTCACTCCGGGCATCATTTCTTCAGAAGAGAAACGGGAACCAGAATTAACATTTTCCCCCGCTCAGAGGACGTCTTGGGGCATTCAGGTTCCAAGCCCTGGAGAGCAAAACTCCAGGAGAAGCCGAGTGTCCATTGTCCCTGTGCTGCTCAGAGCAGCAAAGCCCCCGAGCTAGGGAGGGCCAGGGCTGTCACCCGCCACGGGGAGGTGGCCCAGGCTGGGTGTCCTGTCCGTCCCTCCCCGCCAAGACAACTCTTTTTGCCATCCCATTGAATTTTTAATATAAAGCTGATACCATGAAAAATGAGCATCTTTTTGCCGGAAGACAATGGGGGATTTTTCAGGGAGTTGTTGCGCTCTTTGTGTGCTTTGTGGGGTTTTCTTTGCTCGGTTCTGACTGGGGCAAGTTTTATCAAAGGCCCGGAGTGACTCGGAGCCGAGAGGACAATGGCAGGGGGATGAAGTCACGACGTTAATCTGCTCTGTGCCGCTCTAAAGAGGTGGAAACTGCCGTGAATGCCATGAAATCCTCCCCACAATGAGGCCGCTCTGAGGTGCCAATCACAAAGTCACGGCGGCCACGGAAGGGGAAAATCTTTGGGGGAAAAGGTCTGGAATGGTGCAAATAGGAGGAACTGTAATAATGTGATTTTTTTTACAAGGAGGAATGGGAAACCGAGGGAATGGAATGATTTGGATTGGAAGGGACTTTAAAGCTCTTCCCATTCCCACGTCCCATGGGCAGGGACACTTCCCACTACGCCAGGTTCCAGGAACCATCACCAAACACATCCCGGCGAGGAGCCCCCAGCCTCGTTTTAGTGACGGGATGGGAGGAAGAGGAATTCCTCCTGGCATCAGGAAGAAATTTTCTTGGAAATATCTCCCCTTTCAGCTGGAGGAGCCCCCACAGCTCCTGGGTGCGCTGGGATTTGGTTCCGTGGTGGGGCAGCCGGAGCGGGCGGCGCGTGCTGGGCGCGGGAGCTGGGTCTGGGCGCTCCTGGGATCCAGGGAGAAACTCAGGAATGAGGGAGGCCTTTGGCACACCTTGGGGCACGGTTATGGATCCCTGGAATCAGGCAGTGGTGGAGTTTTAAAGGTTGGAAAAGGCCTCGAGGCCAGCCGTCAGTGCAGCACCACCACCCTGTCCGTGATGTCCTTGAGCCGCATCCACGCGGTTCCTGAATTCCTCCTGGGCATCAGGAGGAATTTGCTCCAGGAAAGGCCGTGAAAGTTTGGAATGTGCCATCCAAGGAGGTTGGAGTCCACATCCCTGGAGGTGCCCAAGGAACGCCTGCATGGGGCTGGTGACAAGGTGGGGACAAACTGGGCCCAGCTTGGACTCGGTGACCCTGGAAGGCTTTTCCAACCTCGGTGACTCTGGGATTCTGGATGTGGATCAGGAATTCTGCTCTGTAGAGATCCAGATGGGATTCTGGGTGTGGATCGGAATTCTGCTCTGTGGAGATCCCAGATGGGATTCTGGATGTGGATCGGGAATTCTGCTCTGTGGAGATCCCAGATGGGATTCTGGATGTGGATCGGGAATTCTGCTCTGTGGAGATCCCAGATAGGATTTTTTCCTGGTGCCTGCCAGAGGAAGAACGTCGTGAAGACCCAGAACTCCAAAATCCTGGAGCTGTTTCTTTGTTTTCCTTGCTTCTCCCGAGGGTTGTTCGATGGGAAGGGGCAAAGGACAGACCCCAAAGCGTGTTCCAGCACCAGGGACACATCCAGGTGTGCAAACAAGCCGGGCTTTCCCCAGAAATTCGATTTCCAGGCCTGGAATGGAATGTCCCGGCTCTTCGGGAATTCCACTCCCTCTTGCCGCGGGTGCCCGTCCGTGCTCCCGATGCCTCAGTGCGCGGCTTTAAAGGAATTTCTCCCCTCTTCTGGATTAGTGACCCATTCTAACAGCTCTTCATTGCCCGCGAGTGCGGGGCTCTCAAAGGCCCCATTGGATCGAGCTTACAAAGGAGCTGAGCCGGAGATGAAGAGTTTACAAAAAGTTTGTAGGAAGCCGTGGAGTCCTTTAAAAGAGAATAAACTGCCACTGCTGTGTCTGGGTTGAGTTAATCTGATTAGGCCAAGCTCATCAACAGCCCCAGTGAAAGGAATGAGGCGGGGGGAAGCCGTGGACAGGGCCTGGAAAAAAAAAAAAAAGGAAAAAAAAAAAAAACAGGGACCCTTTTAGCAGGGAAGTCAAACAAACCCCATTGTGGGGGAGCACGCTCGCCTGCAGATGGCAAAATGACAAATCTGCTCAAAGGAAAGCAAATAGCGGTGATGGCTTTTCCCCCCTCCCTCCTTTTCCCCAGGTATGGGAACAGAGGCTTCGGGAGATGAAGGGAACCTCAAAGGGAAGGGGCTGGGAAATGTCGTGGATGGCAGAGGAGGGTGTTTGGGTGGCAGAGCAGGATGGGGTTTACCTGCTCTGCGGGAAAACTGAGGGATAAAAGGATTTCCGTGAGTTTTTTATGCTGCTGTGTCCCTTAGGAGCCATCTTTCCCCTGCTCCCAGCTAAATTTGGGCTTTTCCAAGCTCTGGAAGCAGCAGCACCCATCCAAGAGGAATGAGCCATCAGGACCTCACCCAGCAGAGGCTGAATCCCTTGGGAAGCTGTGCCCAGCTCAGCAGGGCACAGAAGGGGGGCCAGGCCACCATCACCCCACCTCATGGGGACTTTTTGATTGAGTGCCAACCAAAACCCCTCAATTAAAACCACCCCAGAATGTCCCATCCCCACCACCACCACCTCCACGGGGGAGATTTTCTGGCTCTGCATTGGGAGCAGCTGGAACTGTGCTGGGCTTTAACCCCCCGGATAATTAAGAAAAACATCAGTGCCAGGCGTGGCAGGAGATTTTCTGCCCAAGGCCGCCTCACACCGGCTGTAATTGACTCTATTTTCTGCCTCCTGCACATGCAGGGCTGAGGCTCAGCCCCTGTTCTCTGTCCCCAAAGGAACAGGAGCCCGGGAAAGGGACCTGGCTGGGAGGACGGGGCACCGGGCTGTGGAAAATCCGGGCACGACGCGGCTCCGCTCCCTCTTTTCATCCCCGCCGCCTTTTCAAGATGTTTTCCAGGGAAGGAAAGTCAGCAGATCCGTGTTTGGGCAGAGTTTTTGGCACTTGCAGAAGAAGGGAACATCTGTCTCAATCAGCTGGGCTATTCTGTGTGGCGGCTCCTCCTCAGCTCTCAGCACCGAGAGAGACAAAACCGGGGCAGAAACCTTCAAAAAAGGGGGTTTTGTCTACGCCGCCGCAATTTCCTTTTAGGAAAATTTCCAAGGGCGGGAGAGGAGGAAAGAAGGGGAGAAAAGAAATTAAAACCCATTTGCTTCCTCGTGAAAAAGAGAAAAAAAAAAAAAAAAAACAAAAAAACCAACACCAAAATCTCCATTTCTAACGGGCGAGATCCCTTCCCAGCCCTCAAAAGGATGCCCTTAACAGCAGCGGGCGGGATGAAAAGGAGTTAATTAGTGTAGACAGGAATTTTCTTGGAAATATCTCCCCTTTCAGCTGGAGGAGCCCCCACAGCTCCTGGGTGCGCTGGGATTTGGTTCCGTGGTGGGGCAGCCGGAGCGGGCGGCACGTGCTGGGCGTGGGAAGCTGGGTCTGGGAGCTCCTGGATCCAGGGAGAAACTCAGGAATGAGGGAGGCCTTTGGCACACCTTGGGGCACAGTTATGGATCCCTGGAATCAGGCAGTGGTGGAGTTTTAAAGGTTGGAAAAGGCCTCGAGGCCCAGCCGTCAGTGCAGCACCACCACCCTGTCCGTGATGTCCTCGAGCCGCATCCACGCGGTTCCCGAACAATTCCAGGGATTTGGGGCCCCCTCACTGCCCATTCCCAATGTTTACACCCCTTCCCACGATTATTTTAAAACCGGTATCAGATCTAAATAAAAGATGGAAGAGTCTCTGGCCCGTGAGACCTGGCTTCAACTGCGGAGCTTTGCTGAGGCACCTGGAAATATCCAGATTTTTGATAAGACTTTGGGAGATGGCCAAGCTGGAGCCATCCCTGCGGATTTTCCCTGCTCTGACGCTGTTGGAAATGACTCCAGCTGGCACTGGAGGGATGGGAGAAGCAGAGCTCAGCAGGGATGGGACAGGAGTGGGACAGATCAGGACACAAAAACTTCCCTGCACAGTTTCCCCCAAACCCCTTCCCGGCCCTGGGCCTGTTTGGAGGGGGAATTTTGGCAGCCACATGACCCCCGCTAATTAATTTCAGCTGATGAGAGCTGGAAACTCCGCGGGGACAAAAGAGGCCACGGGAGGTTTGCCGGGGATGCTCGGGGCTGGAGGCTGCGCTGTAATTTGTTCCCCATTATGGGCCGCCAGGAAAAAAAGAAAAAAAAAAATCCAAAAAAACCCACCCAAAACAAAAAAACCAACCAACCCTCCTCGCGAGCTGCCAGCCCTTAATGTCTTCATTTCTGCCGCAGCATTCCCTGTGACACATCCCGAAGTGATGGATGGGATCAAGGCCGGGGAAATCCCGGAGGGATTAGAGCCCAATCCCTGGGCAAACAGCGCTGGAGAGGCTGAGCAGCCCCAGCTGTCCGCCCGACAATGCCGCGAGCAAACAGCGCCAGGGAGGGGCACGGGGACAGCGACAAAAACCCCGCTCAGCCCCCCGGGACCTTTTATGAGCCTCTTCCCCCCTTGGGCTGCAAAGCTTTTCAGCGGCGTTCCCAAATTTCGAGCGGGCTGGATGTAATAAAATGGGGTTTAGGGATCAAAGGCAGCGCCGGGCAAGGGACAAGTGGGGACGGCCACCAGCGGTTTGTCCCCTGCTCTCGGGCCTCGTCTCCTCAGCCGCGATATCGGGATGAATAACCCGTCCCACACCATCAGAATTATTCAAAGCTTTTAAGCTGTTTTTATTTAAAAAGTATGAACACGAGGGGTTTTTTTAAGGGATCAAGATTAAATATATAGGCCATGGCCAGAGAGGAATCACGGGGACTTTGCACACAAAGCCCTAAGAAGGAAAATCCCAGGTCTGCATCCAGAGGTTGTTTAAAGGCTTTCACTTCCCAGCACAAGCTGGAAAACCCGAATTATCCCGAGCTGGGGTAGCTACAAGGAGGGATTGCAGGAGGGGAGGTTGAAATAATTGCAATTCCAGCTGCAAGGGGATAAACGCAGTGGGATCAAAGCTGCCAATCCCAGGATTCGCCACTCCTGGCGTTCGTTCCCTTGGCATCTCCCGCGGACCTTGCGCGGGGATAAAATAGATGGAAAAGAGATGTAAAATGTGGGCTGGGCTGGAGAAAAGCGGCTTAGAGGAAGAAAAGCCTCGGGGAGGGAGGCTGTGCTCAGCACCACTCCCCACCCTGCCATCCCAACGCCCCCCATTTCCCGATGTCCCCCCAAACTCGCCGGGATTCGGGACCTTCTCCCACCTCCCGCTCCCCAGAGGGCCAGCAGGGAATTTTCCGGGCTCCTTCTGGGAGTTTTCCAGCTGCAGGGGTGGGAAGCTGGGGCAGGCACAGCTGGCCACAGCTGGCCACAGCTGCGGAGCCGCAGGAGGGTGGCAGGGGGGAGTTTGTGTCCCCATCCTGTCCCCATTGTGCGGCTTCAATCGCCACTAAAAGGGTGTAAAACCCCGCGGAATGGGAAATGGCCCTGGGCACACCCAAATGTGGGTTTAGGTGGGGATAAAACAAAACAAAACAAAACCACCCAACAAAACAAACCCAAATACCAATCCTGGCGGAGGACAGAATTCAGGCTTCATCGAACCGAAGGAAAGGAGCTTTCCCCAGGGCTCCCCGAGCTTTGGAACCCGAGGATGGTGGAAAGTGGAGGAGCGGGCTGGGAGTGATGTCAGGGCTCAGAGCGGCAGGAATTCTCCCGAGCTACCCCGTGGAATTCCCTCTGGAGACCAGCACAGCCAGCAAGAGCTGCTCCCAGCCTGGGAATTGCATCACATCTGCTGAAATCCTCCATTCGTGACTTTTTTTTTTTTTTTTCCAGTGTAATTATGTAATTAATGCGTTCAGAATGAGGTGCCGAAGGAGGGACATAATTTTTAAAATTTTATTATTATTATTATGACTTGTTTCCGCCCAGGATTTTTACAGCCTCCCTTATTCTCAGGGAGATTGCACAAGGGGCTGTTTTCTGCAGTTTATTGCTCTCAGAAGGAAACTGAGCCCCCGAACCTTTGCAGTGACACTCAAAAAGCCCTTTAATAACATGTATTCCTCCCTTGGGACACAACCTGCACCCTTTTTCCAGAGGAACGGGCCCCACTTGTCACCACTTCGACTCCTCCAGAGAAAACAACACCTCCC
>NC_089704.1:4124350-4152983 GCF_031753505.1 Anomalospiza imberbis
GGATCTCTGGGGGGATGCTCCAACACTCCTCCCACCGCTGCGGCTGCACCTGGGGGGATGCTCCACCTTTCCCCCTTCTTCCTTCTTTCCCCCTTTTTCTCCCTTCTTTCTCCCTTTCCCCCTTCTTTCTTCCTTCTTCCTTCTTTCTTACTTCTTTCTTCCTTCTTCCCTCTTTCTTCCTTCTTTCTGCCTTTCCCCCTTCTTTCTCCCTTTCCCCCTTCTTTCTTCCTTCTTTCTCCCTTTCCCTCTTCTTTCTTCCTTCCTTCTTTCTCCCTTTCCCTCTTCTTTCTTCCTTCCTTCTTTCTCCCTTTCCCTCTTCTTTCTTCCTTCCTTCTTTCTCCTTTTCCCCCTTCTTTCTGCCTTCTTTCCCTCTTTTTATCCCTTCTCTCTCTCTTTCCCCCTTCTTTCTTCTTTCCTTCCCCCTTGGCATTGTTCTGGAGTTGACTGCACCCCACACATCAATTTGTGCCTCTGTGCACTACCCCCAGCTGAAGTTTCTCGCTCCATTTGATTCATCCCGGTGGTGTTTTTCCCCTCCCAGACATCTCCAACCCCGGGCAGGTCCTGCTGAAGAACCTGACGCAGATGAGCACGGGGCTGTACCAGTGCGTGGCCACCAACGAGGCGGGGCAGGAGAGCTGCGCGCTGCAGGTGACCGTGCGGCGTAAGTACCGCCCTGGGCAGGGAAATCCCTCCGCAAACACCTGGGGCTGCTGGCCAAAAAGGAGACAGAGGGGTCCTGGAACTTCATTCCAATAAAGGCAGAGGCCATGGGGCATTTCTCATGGGGTCTCTCAAATGTTTAGGGGATGCAGCCTCCTTTTTGTGCCAATTTCCCAGCCACATTTCCCTCTCCCTTCCCCACTGGCTGAGGTACTTGAGAGGTTCAGACTTCCCAAATCACCTAATACAGACTCCCTTCTAATGTGTGCCCTCCCTTTCCCTTTTCCTTGTGTCAATCAAGGCTTCTAACAGACCCAGCCATCTACAGTGATAAAACCATCATCTGGGCTGCCTTTCCAATCAGTGGAATTCCCATGGAATTCACGCTTCTTCCCCTTGTTTCTTTCATCTCTCAGTGTCCAATCTTCTGTATCCGCAGACCCACAGTTTGTTTGCAAAGACAAATCTCTCTCATGCTTT
This sequence comes from Anomalospiza imberbis, assembly GCF_031753505.1. Classification (NCBI taxonomy): domain Eukaryota; kingdom Metazoa; phylum Chordata; class Aves; order Passeriformes; family Viduidae; genus Anomalospiza; species Anomalospiza imberbis. The sequence goes on from NC_089704.1 coordinate 4,125,494, forward strand.
TCATCCATTCATCAATGGGATCCTTCCCTTTGTTTCTTTTATCTCTCAGTGCTGGGTTTATCTCCCAGCAGACCCACAGTTTGTTTGTAAAGAGAAATCTCTCACTCCTTTCACCCAGAACCGTGTTGCTGCTCCACGGGGGACCCGCTGCCTCCCAGCTCTCCCACCTGGAAAATTCTGTGCTGGTCCTTTGCCCTTTCATACTTTAATCCCACAAAATAGCTCTTTTTAATTGCATTTTTGATTCACACAGCAGCCCTCACCTAAAATAACATCCCAGCCTGAGCCCAGATGATGGTTTGATCACTTTAGATGTCTGGGTCTGATAGAAAAGTTGATTTTCAGAACGATTCATGAAACACAAGCAGGGAAAATGGTAAGTTCGGGGTTCTTCTGGCTGGAGTGATTGCATGAGGTGACTCTCGGGTATGAATTCTCTCTGTGAGTATTCCATCACTCCAAATTATGTATTTGCTGCACTTGGGACAGCAAAATATCTGAAGACATTTGGAAAGGCTGGCTGCGACAGGGACTAATTTGCAGTGCAAAAAGTAACTTTTGACATAGTTTAATCGGGTTTGGCCGTTTGTGTCCTGAACAGCAGAGGTCAAAACCGCCCGATTAACCCCACAGGGGTGTGTGCAGCCCTCGGCAGGGTGTCCTTTACATCTGCATACCAGGAAAAGGGTGGGGTTTATCACCCAAAGCCAAACAATGGAGTTCAGCAGCTCTCAAAGCCGGACCTGCTGTGATAAGATTCCTTACAAAGAAGTCTCCTCCTGGAGAGTCCATAGTTTTGGAATTTTTCTGCTCAGCCAAGCCTGAAATAACTGGAATGTGGAATAAGGAAAACCGGTTTGCCTCGGGCATATGAAGTAAAAGCGTCCAGGCAGCTTTTAGGGCAATTGAACTGAACTGGTTTAAAACCTCACTTGGCTTTGCTAAACCCTCCTGAGGGACTGAGTTTAAGGAAACATCTTCCAGCCAAGCCCAGCCTGACCACTTTTATCCAAAAAGGTTCTCATAAACTATCAGCAAGGGCCCATAACCCATGGGAAATGTTCTCTCATTACCTCGGCTGGTTTGGATGAACAAAGCCCTGCCCAGGATGGTTTCCTTTCCTCCTTTGTCTGCCTCAGTCAGGTCACTTTTTCTCCACATTTGAATAATTCATTCCAGAAATGGGTTTTAATCATTGAAGGGGAGATAAAGGGAAAAAAAAATCCTCATAGGGAAACATTAACAGATCAAACATTCCCCTGCCTTGGGATGCTGCCTGGTGCCGTGTTTCACACGAGGGTTGTCCTGTCTTTGTATTTTCTGTATTTTTATGCTCTTAGAAGGGGGTTTTTCCTCCTTATTTCAACTCTGCCCCACAGCTGAAGGCACAGCACTCGTGCTTTCACCTTTGCAGAGGTGATTGCTTCGCTCCCTGCCAGCTCAGCTTCGCTGGAGATGAACTGGTTCAACTTCTCTGTGGAGACACACCTAAAAAAATAAACTCCAGCGCTCTGTCCTGAGTGTGAAAAACACCAATCACTTGTTTTTTAAAATCTTAAAAGTTTATTAGTAATAGAATAGTTATAAAAAATACTAATAAAATCAGAGTAATAATAATTCAGACAATGAGGATCAGGGCACTACAAGACAATAAAAAGCAAAGAATTCTGGACGTCCGGATGTTTTTGGGCACTGAGCTGCCAAAACCATGCCTTGTGAGCAAAGGAACAACCCTGAAAAGCAACAGCCTGTTGTTTATTCATATATCTCATACATGGTGCAGAAATTCCTTGCAAATTAAGATTTTTTCTGGTTTTTGTCAACTTCTTCCCCTTGATCCTGGTGGTTCCATAAAGAGGAGAGAAGGTGGAAGAATGTTTGTCTTTTCTGATAAGGAGGCTGTAACTCTTTAGGTTTCCCATTGCTGTTATCTCTGTGTGAAGAGCTTCTTGTTTATCTTATCTATTTCTTGAGCTACTAAAAAACATCTTACATCGCAGCGTTTCTATTTTAACATTGTGTTATAACCTAAAAATACATTGAACACATCACTTAAGAGAATTAATACAGCATAACTTTCTAATATTACACATATAATATTCATTGTAATATTTGCCAAAAGCCAATCCTAAAAGATGCATTTTTCACATGAGTTATACCCAGTGCTGGGACTTGTAGCATGGATAGAACCTGACCACACCAACAAGGGCTCACCAATAAATTTGATTTTTGGACAACAGATGCCCAAAACATCAGCATGATCGCCGGGGCAGTGTGTGGAGTGGTGGTGGGGCTCTCCCTCCTTTTCCTGGTGGTGAGGCTGACCATCAGGAGGAAAGAAAAGAAGAGATACGAGGAAGAGGAGGCACCAAATGAAATCAGGTAACGCCTTCTGTTTAATCCCACCTCCCCCACTCCCTTCCTGCATTTTCCCACGTCTTTGTCTTTGCACCGCCGTTTTAACTAACTGTAAGAAGCTTAAAGTGTCTTCAGAGGTTGTTCTAAAAAGCTTTTAAAGCCTCCGTGAAATATCACTGACAAATTTCTTGACTGTGAGAATCTTTGTGAAGACTTTCCAGAAAATCAGATTAAAGTCACCCCTCCTCTCTCCCGGCAAATTAGCACAGACCTCAACCAACTGTTTTCTCTCACGTTTGTAATTTCGGTATTTTGAAGCATTTGCATATTCTTTTATGGTGTCAAATTGAAGCTGCTTGTCCGTTGTGGTTTTGAGAGGGTTTGGGGGAGGTTTCCTTTCCTTCTTTCTTTTCTTTTTCTTTTTTCTTTCCTTTCTTTCCCCCATCTTCTTCCTTCCCTCTTTTCCCCTTCTTTGTTCCTCTTTTCCCCTTCCTTCTCCATTCTTCTCCCCCTCTTTCCACCTTCTTTTCCCCTTTCTCCCTTATTTTCTCCTTCTTTCCCCCCTCTTTTTCCCTTCTTTGTTCCTTCTTTCCCCCTTCTTTTCCCCTTTTCCACCTTCTTTTCCCTTTTCTCCCTTATTTACTCCTTCTTTCCCTCTTCTTTTTCCATTCTTTTTTCCTTCTTTTCCCCTTCCTTCTTTCCCTCTTCCTTCTCCATTCTTTTCCTATTCTTTCCACCTTCTTTCCCCTTCTTTTCTCTCTTATTTACTCCTTCTTTCCCTCCTCTTTTTCCATTCTTTTTTTCCTTCTTTCCCCCTTCCTTCTCCCTTCTTTCCCACTTCCTTCTCCATTCTTCTCCCCCTCTTTCCACCTTCTTTTCCCTTCTTTTCTCCTTTATTTTCCCTTTCTTTCCCCCTCTTTCCCTCTTTCTTCCTTCTTTCCTCCCTTCTTTCCCCCTCTTCTCCCTTTCTTTCCCCCCTTCTTCCTTCCTTCTCTCCCCCTTTTTTCCTTTCAGTTGCAGCTCCTATGTGGCACACAGTTTAGCAGACACGTCCTCTGAGCCCTCCTTGAGCCTTTTGAACAACTGTTCCCCCGGATTTAGCTCCGGATGAGCACGGAGGGGAGCGAGAGCACGGCGAATGCTGACTCCTGTTCCTGGAGCTCATCTGTTCCCTGCCCCTGAACTCCCCTAAGCTGAGCTTGGGCTCCAGCCAAGCCAGCCTAAACTCCTCAGGAAGGAAAGCGCTGGAAAGATCTATTTCCAGGAATGAGTTTGAGCTGCTGCTGCCCTCCAAGAAACAAACCCTTGATCCATCTTTATGTCTATCTGTGCGGCCACCTGGCCTCGTGTGACATCTCTGCACCAGCAGGCACTTCCATAATCCCTTCAGCTGCTGATCGCTCCCAGCTTGCCGGCACAAAGGCACTCTCTGCTGATTTCTTCCCCTTTTCCTGTTTCCTTTTGCTTTCCTTGCCTTTCCACTCGGAGCCTCTCTTGTACCACCCTCTCACGCCTGCCTGTTACATCCTCCCCCTCCTTCTCTCTCTCTCTCTGTCAGGACCCGGTTGTGGCGCTTCTCTCCCTGCCACAGGGGTGGTTTTAAGTGGAAGAACCGGTTTCAGGCAGTCTTGCCCTTTGTGGTTCTGGCTGAGGATTGCAGAGCAGACAGCTCAACCTGCGCTGTTTGCTCCGACACTCGATGTTCACTGCACACACACAGAGCCGGGCGTGAGCAGCGTGTGTTCATTCCAAATTCATTTACCAACACTGCAGGGCAATGGGGAGTTTAATCCACCCAGTTACACAGCAGAGAGTTTGGACAATTTGCAGGATATTAAAGTTCCCCTTTCTTTCCCTCGGCAAATTAGCACAGACATCAACCAACTGTTTTCTCTCATATTTGCAATGTCAGTATTTTGAAGCATTTGCATATTCTGTTATGGTGATGAATGAAAGCTTCTTGTCCCTGCGTTGTGGTTCTGAGAGGGTTTTGGGGTGGTTTTCTTTTCTTTTCCCTTCCTTCCTTCCTTCCTTCCTTCCTTCCTTCCTTCCTTCCTTCCTTCCTTCCTTCCTTCCTTCCTTCCTTCCTTCCTTCCTTCCTTCCTTCCTCCCTCCCTCCCTCCCTCCCTCCCTCCCTCCCTTCCTCCTTCCCTTCCCTTCCCTTCCCTTCCCTTCCCTTCCCTTCCCTTCCCTTCCCTTCCCTTCCCTTCCCTTCCCTTCCCTTCCCTTCCCTTCCCTTCCCTTCCCTTCCCTTCCCTTCCCTTCCCTTCCCTTTTTTTCCTCTTCCTTCCCCCCTTCTTTTTCCTCTTCTTTCCCCGCTCCTTCCCCCATTCCGGGCGACTCCCAGCAGCAATCCGGAGGGGTGACCCGAGCATTTCCGCGCTGTTTCACCCCTGGCTGTGCTCCCTCGCAGGGAAGATGCCGAGGCACCCAAGGCGCACCTCGTCAAACCCAGCTCCTCCTCCTCCGGCTCCCGCAGCTCCCGCTCGGGCTCCTCCTCCACCAGGTCCACAGCCAACAGTGCCTCCCGCAGCCAGCGGACTTTGTCCACCGAAGCCACCCCGCACCTGACCCCTCGGCAGTTCAGCCAGCGGCAGGCGGACAGGAGGGAGCCGGAGCCCCGCAGAGCGGATTTCGGCCAGCTGGTGAAGGTGGCAGCGCCGGCGGCGATGGTGCCCGCGCAGAGCCGCGCCTTCCAGACCGTGTGAGCCGGCCCGGAGCGTCCCCTGGGCGGCAGCGACTCTTCACACAGCACCAGCCACTTAGCATCGCTCGGGTAGCTAGTTCTCCTCCTGGTCAGCTTCATCCTAGTCACTCGGGATTATTCACAGCACGAGAAGCCCTCCCACTCGGTTCTTTCTGAGCGTCACTGGGGTTCTGATCTAGAGAAAGATTTAATGGAGGGAAAAGGGAGCTTCTTTTTAAATTAGCTTTTGTTTTGTTTTGGTTTTCCTTTGAAAATGGAACACTGAGCATTTAAAACCTATGACAGCAAAGCTGTGCTGTCGAGTGAAACTGTATGAGTGAAAAGAAGCCAAACCTCAGGATTTTTTTATAAAGGGATCAACAAAGACTTAAAGATGCATAATATTCCAGAGAGGTTTTGTGGGGAGGCAGAAGTCTCTTGGACTGGTTTTGGAGAAGTTTCTCGAAGATGTGTTGTCTTAAGGGAAGATTTTGAGGCTGAGGGTGTCCAGCCTCAAAGGGAACTGACAGGTGCTTCACATTTTCTGTATTCAGCGACATACTGGAGGCTGTAACTGAAGTGGAAATTAAAAGATCAGTCCCAAAGGACGAGAAATGCAGCATTAAGGTGTCTGAACTAAACTCTGTGCTAAAGAGAAAGGACCTTTTCCGTCAAGAAAACAGAGGTGCTTTAATTGCCAGAATAAACTTCGGGCCAGGAGCCTGACTCTGCTTCCATGGGCGGCACTGCAGAGCCACGGGAGCTGCTCTGGAGAGGTGCCCGTGGCTACTGAGCCTTAGAGAGAGGAGAACTGGGCACTGAACCCAGCAGTGCCCGGATGGGGAGGGCCACCAATGTACCAAAAAGCCTGGATGGAGCCTTGGGAAGAGCTCTCAGTCACTGCCAGCTGGAGGACTGGCCAGGTGTGGGGGAGCTGTGCTGGAGAAGCCTTATGGAAAGTTCTTCCTGAGACTGAGTGAACAGCACTCCCCAGCTGACCCCCAGGGAAGGCCTGAAGGGCTCCCTGACAGAGGAAAACACACCTGGGGCAGGTAAACAAGCACAAAACGCTGCTCCCATCAGGACATCTTTGTGTGTGTTGTCCCACTCCTACACCAAATGCTGGGCCATGTGCCAGGGCTGAGGCTTAAACCTTTAGCAAGACTCTTAAAAATGGCAAGAATCGTAAAAAACATTTTTGTGAGCAACCAGGTTAAGCATTTCCACGGAATATGAAGTTAGGAAAGGATGGGAGGTAGGCACAGATGCAGAATTGTGTCATTGATGTTTTCCTCTGAAGGACTTGGCTCTGACCACTGCTGCACACAAGACACTGAGCTTGTAGGTTCTAGATTCCTGTACTCCTAGACTGGTGATTTTCTGTTTTAAAAATGAGGGTGTTTGGGTTTTTTTCCCCCAACTGGAGGGAGGGAAAGGGTTTCTCCAATTTGTGGAAAGAGCCTAAAGAAGATGGATGAGCACAGAAGAACCACAGATCTGTAATTCTTTCACTCCAGGATTGTCATTAATCTCCTTTTCTGAGACCCAGAATTCTAATTTCTTTACTTGAGATCTCTGACAACCTGATCAAAGCCACTTCCATATGGGAAAGAGTTTTCAAACTTGCCCTACACTATGTGGGAACTTCTCTTCCTAGGAGCAGTCACTCAAAATTCCATTGCTTTCTCTACCCCAGATTTAACCCTTGGCAGGACAAATTACTGATGCTGTGCAGCGAAAACAATGCCAGTTTTAATAAGGGAGACCTGGTATGAGCTGTTTGATGAGCTGCTCCTCCCATGCCAGCTGCTGGTGGTGGATACTCTGTCATTCCACCTTGGATGCTCCAGGAGCACATCCCTGGATCAGCTGGGTGGGAGCAGCAGCTCTGTGTGTCTGTGATTCCTCTGCAGTTGGTTTTTTCCTGAGCCCTGAAGGTTCAGGTGCTCCAAAGCACCCCCGAGCCACTCCAGAGCTGGGAAAATTCCAAAAGCAGGAACAGGGTGGTGAAAGCAGCTTGTGGGTTGTTCTGTGGGTGCTCACTGTGCTGAACACTCCCCGTGGATCCTCATTCCGTGCCCAGAGAGCCAGGAGTGCTTTTCCCTGAGCCTCCAGGAGCTCCTCACCACAAACCCAGCGTGACAGTTCCAACAGCTGAGCTGGCCACAGCCTGACAGCCAAAGGCTCTGGGGCAGCTTTGAGTCCCAGCCCAGCCCGGTAATTAGCAGAGAGGAGGCTCTGCAGCCCGGAGGGAGGAGAATTTGCCCTGGCAGGTTTTCCTGGAGCCTTTGGGCAGCCTCTCCTGCTGTGGAACCGTGCTGTGAGCTCTGCTGGCAGGAGCTGAGAGCTCTGGGGCCCTGGGGAGGGTCAGGCAGAGGGGCAGTGGCTGAAGCCTGCTCTGGGGGATCCATCCTGGCTGCTCCAAGCCCTGTTGGCTCAGAATTTCCAGGCCCTGTTGGGATGCAGGCGCTGTCCAGGTATCTGCTTCAGCCCACACATCAGTGACTCACAGGGAAGGGAAAAGTTCATCACCAACGGGAGCAGGAGAAAGGGATCATTCCAAAGGTATTCTATTTTCTAAGCTCCAGCCCACCAGGAGTTGCACAAGAGAAGCAAATAAGCCAAACCCTGTTTTGTAAAATAGTGTATTAAAGCATTTACTGTCATATACCAGCTATTAATTGTGTGATTAAATGCCTACCATGTTATGTAGCTTTTTGTTTCTCAGCAGCTAAACTCAGCTTCCATCTCTGCTACCTGCTATGATTGGTGTACTTGTACTGTGTCTGAACAACTCAGAGGAAAGCAAATATTTATTATTGATTCCTTTGAATCAATGATTTAATAATTTTTTTTTTGGTTGGTTGTTTTATAAATAAAGGTGCTGCAGCTGAAGCGCTGCAACTCAACTCGTTCCATTTTCTGTGGTGTGATGGGTTTCATGCTGTCAAGCTGAATCCAAGGGGGGGAAAAAAAAGGATGGAGTTAAAAATACCATTTTTAAGCTAGGCAGGCCTATGTGCATATTTGCATGGGAAGCGTGGGGAAGCTGGGCTTTTTTCCTGGGTATTTTTCAGACTAATTTAGGTGACATTTCACAAAAGATGTGAAACCCTGGGTGATGCATGGAAGTAAATGTGGTTTGGGTATATCTGGGATATTATCTGGGATATTTTGGCTGGGTATTTTTCAGACTAATTTAGGTGACATTTCACAAAAGATGTGAAACCCTGGGTGATGCATGGAAGTAAATGTGGTTTGGGTATATCTGGGATATTATCTGGGATATTTTGGCTGAGGACACAGGTGCTGGAAGCCAACCTGGTAAATAAATAATGCCAGCACAACAACCCGTGGTGGCTTCATCCTCGCCCTGCTGTGACCTTCCTGCTGAACCAGCCCACGTGCTTGGCTTTCCTCATGAGCTCTGAGGTGAGGAGGAAACCTTGAGCTGCATCCAGCCAGTTCAGATCTCTGCAGATAAACCTTTGGAGGCAGCTCACAGGGATCCAGGCAGCTGGGGGTGGGATTTAGGGGAGCTAAAGGTGCTGTGCTTGGTTTCTCTCAGCCTTCTTTTTCCCCCCAGGGGGTTTTGCAGAGGTGTCCAGACATCAACAATCCTCCTTGCTGAAATCCGGGAGCAAAAATTGCAACACAGTCAGGCAGCATTTGAAACAAAACAGGGTGACAACACAGTGGGCTCACAGGTATGTCCTGTCTGTCCCTAGTTCAAGAGCAAACGCTGTTCCTGGTCCCACTGGAGTTGATGACATTAAAAAACCCTGATTAGGTGACACAGGTTTTGAGAGGAGCTGTGCAGTTTGCAGACTTTTGCACAGGAGCAGGAACTTGGGGTTATTTTTAACCGGGAGCAGTTTGTCCTGACATGCTGAGAAGGGGGGGAACCCCGTGGGAAAGGGAAGGGAGGGCCTTGCAAAAGGGCGATTTTCAAACTTCGGCGGATGCAAGTGTTATATAAATAAGTGCTGCTGTGGTGAGCAGGAGGAATGCCTTTGATAATCTCCCTTCTCCTCCCAGCTCTGTTTTGAACACTGAAAGAGCAAGCAGTGCTAGATCCTCGATTCACGAAATTCACTCCCAATCCATAATTTGGGAAAAAAAAAAAAATTCCACGCTAAATACTTTAACGAAATACTTAAGCCTGCCAAGCTTTAATTTATGTGACATCAAGCAAATGAGCTCTTTTTGTCCAGTTTAACAGCCTCTAATTTCTGATGGGATGAGTCATTTGCAAACTGCCCTCCTCCCTGCACTGACTCACTGCAGTTTCAGGCTGCCTCCCCTTGCTCTCAGCCTGCTCTCCCAAGTGTGCTCGCACATCTAAATGTCACTGTGGCATCCCAAGCTGCTATTCTTAGGTCCTGCCGAAATTCTGCCCATGCTTTTAAAAAAAAGCAACCCCAAAAAACCACCCCAAAGGCGAACAGCAAGGGTGCCGTGGTGGGCTCAGCGTGAATTACGCTGAGGAGCATCTCTGGAGTAGAAGAGCTGTACTCTGGACAGGGTGGAGCGTGCTTTGCACGCCTTACCTGGCCAGGTGTACCACGGTTTATACCTTACCTCCAGAGGCACAGCTGGTGCTCCATGACACAGAGCCCCTTCCCTGTCCCGCCTTTAACCTTCTGCACCCAAATTCCAGCTCCAAAGCCGCCTCTTGGGTGCCACCCCAACAGCCCCGCTCGGCTTTTAGCCCTGAGCAAGAACGGGAGCCACAAGCTGGCTGGACACCAGTGACTCCCCGTGGGCCCAGTGCCTCTGGAGTGGGACTGGTTTTGTGGGCTGGCACGGGGGCACAGCCGAGCCGGGGCTCCGCGACACGTCCCCTCGCTGAGGCCACCCCGAACAGCCGGGCAAAGCGATGGTGGCACCCTTGTCCCAGGAATTGTCACAGACACACACAAGGGACAGGCTGAGGGACCTGTGCCTGTGTCCCTGGACTGGATTTTTAAGTGTTACCAAGAGCGTTTTTGTCTGAAGTCAGCCTGGGAGAACCTGAAATGCTTTTTTTGTGCGGTTTTTACCCCTTTAAATGGACGCCCCTTGCCTGTTTTCCCCGAGTCGCAGAGCCCGGCCGGGGTTCGGTGTTTGTGCTCCCTGCTCCCAGTGCCTCCCTGGCCTTTATTCCATGCGAACACTGGACGCAGGTCACAGCCCTGAGCGTCACCTCAGGTGATTCCCGACCTCTGCCCAGCTCCCCCCATGCCTCGGGACACCAAAAAAAACCCCGGTTTTTCACCGTTTGCCTCTCCAAATGAATAAATCCGTGCTGGGAGCTGGACTACCCACACAGCGAGCAGCACCAGGGGCGACAGCCCGGACTGGGGCTGCCGCGGGATGAGAACATTTAGGACGCATTGTGAAGCATTGGAGGTGCTCCGACGGCTTTGGCTCTGTGCAATAAGCAGCTCCCAGTGCCTACGCAAAGCTTCCTGCGAGAGAAACGGGCCGCGGGGGGAAACCGGGGAACGCACAAGGGAACATGGAGGATGCCGATTTGTACTCGGGGCATTACTGAGCTGATTTACTGATCACGGGGCAAAGGCCAGGCGATGGCTGCGAGCAGGAGAACGGGGAGTGGCGGCACTCCTGAGGGGAAGGAGCGATCTCGGCGGGCACAAGGGGATCCCCGGGGCTCTGCCCAGGGTCGCCCCTCATGGCGCCGCCATCTTGCGCTTCCCCTTCCCCGCCGCGCTCCTTCCCCACCGCCCTCTATGCAAATCACCCGCCATTCCCGCGAGCCGATTGGCCCCTCCCGCCCCATTGCGAAATATGCAAATAAAGACCTGGCGCGCCGCGCGGCGATTGGCTGTGGCGCCCGCCCGCTCATCGAGCCACGCCCACCACGCGTGTCGTCACCTGAAGTGCGGGCTCTGATTGGACAAGACGCTAGGAAAGCCGCGCCCACCGCGGGGTTTAGGGGGGCGCGGGGAAAGCGCATGAAGGTTCGAGAACGCGGGGCCGGCCGGCGCGCAACGCCCCCTTCCGGCGCGCGTCACGCACGGCAGGGACCAATCACCAGTGACCGGGGGGGCGGGATCCACACGCTGATTGGTCAGAGCAGAGCGAGGGAGGCGTGGCCTTCTGGAAGGTTCTGGGTGGGTATAAAAGGGCGGCGCGGCGGTCCCGGGGCATTGAGCGAGCCGGAGCTGAGCGGAGCCGCTGCCCAGCGTGTGAACGAGAGAGCGGGCCGGACTGCGGGTAACGGGGCTGGGGGGGCGCCACGCGGCAGGGGGAGGGCGGGCTGGGACGCGGCTGCCTTGCAATGGTGTAGGGAGGGTGGAGGAGGCAGCTTTGGGGGGGGTCTGGGAAAGGCGGAGGCCCCTCCCGGGTGGTTTTGTGTCCTCCGGAACCGTTGTGCTGCGGGGATAGGGAGGGGATGGCGGGTACTGACCCATTTTGGACCGCTGCGGTGCTGTTTTTTCTCCCGCTGGTCGCACGCTTGTGTTCTAAATGTAACGTGCCGCGGGAGGGGGAGGAGCGGGGGCTCCGCTTTCTGCCCCCACCCCCATTCGGAAATGCTGAGACGGGGGAGGGGAGAAGAGGGGACGGCTCGAGGAGGCGCAGCGCCCATCTTGCCTCGCTGGGGGGCGGCGCCGGGTGCTGCAGTGCCCGGGAGGGGAGCGGCCATGTGGGATGTGGAGGGGATGGCCCCCGGGGGAGCGAGGGGGGTTGGGGTTTTGCACGGGGCTGGGGCTGTGCTGGCGCACGCGGCCCGCCCGCCGGGAACTCCATTTCCCGGCAGCCCCCGGACACGCCCCGCCCCCGCGGTCCCGCTGCGCGGGCGGCGCGGGGCGCGCTGGGACTTGGAGTCGCTCGCCACGTGGTGCGGGGGCCGCCAAGCGGCGGAGGCGGGGAGTGCAGCCGGTGTGCGGCGCTGCGGCCGCGTGGGATAACGGGGCTGGAGTTCCAGGGATCGTCCGGAGCTCACCGAGCGGGCTGGGCCGACGGGATCCGCCTCCAGCCCCTTGCAGTGGGACACATGGCGCTAGAACACGCTACTCCTAGCACCACCAGCCTGCTTTTCAAAATATTTAATAGATAAAATAGCCATATTTTTTTCTGGGCAATCTATACTAGCTTCACTTTTAACTAAATTAATTTTCTTTTTTTTTTTTTTTTTTTTCCAGACAAGATGTCGAAGGGACCAGCTGTCGGGATTGATCTTGGCACCACCTATTCCTGTGTTGGCGTGTTCCAGCATGGGAAGGTGGAGATCATCGCCAATGACCAGGGCAACCGCACCACGCCGAGCTACGTGGCCTTCACAGACACAGAGAGGCTCATCGGTGATGCTGCCAAGAACCAGGTGGCCATGAACCCAACCAACACAGTCTTCGGTAAGGCTGCAGGATTGGCACACTGTTTAGTGATAAAAGATTTTTCCTGATTCGGTGAATTACCAATAGCAAGGTTAAAGGCTTTTTATAGGTATTGATATAACTAAATTATCAGTAGCCAGAATAAAGTTGCACTGGTAAAAGCTAAATTTTATCAGAGGCAGGACAAATATTTGCTCTGCAGCAGGTGTTTCAGGGTAGTTAATTTTGAGTAATCCTAACCAGTTGTTTTAACTTGGTTTGTAGCTCGGTGTTTCAGAGGTGATAGCACTGTGTTTGTGGATATCAAGGACATGACATTTGTAGCTTGCACCTGAGTCTTAACAAGGCAGTAATAATAGGTTAAGGAGTGTAATCTAGGATTTCATGCATTTTTAAATGAGGATTTAAGGTTTTAATTAGGAGCGATCACGATTAACATGAGTAAATGATCTCTTTCAGACGCGAAACGGTTGATTGGGCGCAGATTCGATGACTCCGTGGTGCAGTCTGACATGAAGCACTGGCCCTTCACTGTGGTGAACGATGCAGGCAGACCCAAGGTGCAGGTCGAGTACAAAGGCGAGACAAAGAGTTTCTACCCAGAAGAAATCTCTTCCATGGTTTTAACCAAAATGAAGGAAATCGCAGAAGCCTATCTTGGAAAGGTGAGTCCAGGACTAAAGGGAAATGTGCTGAGTAGTACTGTGGGGGGGTTGCCATCCCTAACTGAGCTGTTTGCTGTGTTTGCAGACTGTTACCAATGCAGTAGTGACTGTCCCAGCCTATTTCAACGACTCCCAGCGCCAGGCCACGAAAGATGCTGGAACTATTGCAGGGCTCAACGTGCTGCGAATCATCAACGAGCCCACAGCAGCTGCCATTGCCTACGGGCTGGACAAGAAGGTATGGAGGGGTCGCTGTGTCTGGCCACTGAGTAAGCTGTTTCAGTAGTAGTAGGAATGGAGTAATGGAAATGGGTGTTTCCTCCAGGTTGGTGCTGAAAGGAATGTCCTCATCTTCGACCTGGGCGGCGGCACCTTTGATGTGTCCATCCTGACCATCGAAGATGGCATCTTCGAGGTGAAATCCACAGCAGGCGACACCCACCTGGGTGGGGAGGACTTCGACAACCGCATGGTGAACCACTTCATTGCCGAGTTCAAGCGCAAGCACAAGAAGGACATCAGCGAGAACAAGCGCGCCGTGCGCCGCCTGCGCACCGCCTGCGAGCGCGCCAAGCGCACCCTGTCCTCCTCCACCCAGGCCAGCATCGAGATCGACTCCCTCTACGAGGGCATCGACTTCTACACCTCCATCACTAGGGCTCGCTTCGAGGAGCTCAACGCTGACCTGTTCCGCGGCACCCTGGACCCCGTGGAGAAGGCCCTGAGGGACGCCAAGCTGGACAAGTCGCAGATCCACGACATCGTGCTGGTGGGAGGCTCCACGCGCATCCCCAAGATCCAGAAGCTGCTGCAGGACTTCTTCAACGGCAAAGAGCTCAACAAGAGCATCAACCCTGATGAGGCTGTGGCCTATGGGGCAGGTAATTCACAGCTTACTCTGCAGCTCTTGGTGGTACAAACTGGTGTAGGCCCTGGGTTTTCCACCTCAGTCCCTAGAGCTTGCCAAAGCTGTAGGAATTCCCCTTGGACTTGCAATGATGAATCAGATTCCAAAGCCATTCGTAGTTTCCACCAGAAGTCGAAAGACTTGTGATGGTGCAAGTACCTTCCTTGGATGTCTGAGCGAGCCCCGTGCATCATCACAGTTCACAGGGTGTGTTTTGCAGGGCTGTTAATGCGGTGTCTCTCCCCCCAGCTGTGCAGGCTGCTATCCTGTCTGGAGACAAGTCAGAGAATGTGCAGGACCTGCTGCTGCTGGACGTGACTCCCCTGTCGCTGGGTATTGAGACAGCTGGAGGGGTCATGACAGTCCTGATCAAGCGCAACACCACCATCCCCACCAAGCAGACCCAGACCTTCACGACTTACTCTGACAACCAGCCCGGGGTGCTGATCCAGGTGAGCAGAGAGCTCTGGGGTAATGACGGGATGCTGTCAGGGCTTCCACTGCTTGATACTTGAAGTAATTTTTAGGCCAGAGGTGTTGAATTCCTGTAATTTGTAAATTCCTGGTTGCTGTGATGAAAGTGACTCCAAAGCCATTCGTAGTTTCCACCAGAAGTCGAAAGACTGGTGTTGGTCCAAGTACCTTCCTTGGATGTCTGAGCGACCACATCCCTGCAGGATAATAATTTAATAACCTGCTATAACTTTAATGAAATAATGTGATGGATTTTCTCCTCAGGTGTATGAAGGAGAACGTGCTATGACTAAGGACAACAACTTGCTGGGCAAGTTTGAGCTGACTGGCATTCCCCCTGCTCCCAGAGGGGTCCCTCAGATCGAGGTCACCTTTGATATTGATGCCAATGGCATCCTGAACGTGTCTGCGGTGGATAAGAGCACTGGCAAGGAGAACAAGATCACCATCACAAATGACAAGGGTAAGCATCTGTCCTGATGGTGGGAGAGCACTTCAAAATGGATTTGCCAAGCTCTGCCTGTTGTTTTAGTCAGAAGGTGGCTCTAATCAGATTTGTATCTATGTGAGCCTTTTTTTTTAGCTGTAGTATTCAATCTGGGCCCCTTCTGCCTCCCCAGATTTAAAGTGTGCAATGTTTAGGAATTGGAGATGATTCCCTAAAAAGGACTGAGTCCTAACTCATGACTTGTGTTCTCTGCAGGCCGGCTGAGCAAGGAGGACATTGAGAGGATGGTGCAGGAGGCAGAGAAGTACAAGGCAGAGGATGAGAAGCAGCGGGATAAGGTGTCCTCCAAGAATTCCCTGGAGTCCTATGCCTTCAACATGAAAGCCACTGTGGAAGATGAGAAGCTCCAGGGCAAGATCTCTGACGATGACAAGCAGAAAATCCTGGACAAATGCAACGAGATCATCAACTGGCTGGACAAGAACCAGGTATGTCAGATTCCATGTGAAGCTCCCAGGGTCTGGCTGAGCTACAGGGGCAGTTGAGGCTGGAGGAGAAGCACTGGTTGCTGTGATGAAAGTGACTCCAAAGCCATTCGTAGTTTCCACCAGAAGTCGAAAGACTGGTGTTGGTCCAAGTACCTTCCTTGGATGTCTGAGCGACCACAGCTTGGGGAGCACAGCTAGCTCCAATTCTTCTGTTCCCTGGCTGCCTTCCAGGGTTATGTTGTTCAGGGGCAGCGTGAGATGCCAAAGCAAGCAGAAATTACTGTGCCTCTACTACAAGTCTGGCTTGGTGCAGGGGCTAAACCAGCCCAGAGTGCTGCAGTGTGTGCCCCAGGGAGTGCTGCTTCCCTCCTGGGCTGTGCCCAGCAGCAGCACCTGAGCTCTTGTTTCTCTTGCAGACGGCCGAGAAGGAGGAGTTTGAGCACCAGCAGAAGGAGCTGGAGAAGGTTTGCAACCCCATCATCACCAAGCTGTACCAGAGCGCAGGAGGGATGCCCGGTGGGATGCCTGGAGGATTCCCTGGGGGTGGAGCTCCTCCCTCCGGCGGAGCCTCCTCTGGCCCAACCATCGAGGAGGTGGACTAAGGACACTGGGAAATGCATTCCACTAGTAGTTAGTGTTGGAGGAGACCCCCAGCTGGGGGTCGGAGTGAAGGACCCAATCCTGTAGGCACATCTGGGTTTATTTTGCCAGATTAAAAACTCCATAACTGAGCTGCTGTAAACAGAAAGGAAAAAAAAAAAAAAAAGAAAAAAAAGGAAAAAGTTAAAACTGAACAAAACAATTTTTTTTCTGGGCATTTTAAATACTTGAAAATGTGCACAGGTGGGAGATGAATACCATTGCACTTTACAGTACTGTAAATGAGTGGAAATGCAATTCATGTCCTAAAGAATAAAAACTATTTAATGGGCATCACACTGTCTCTGCCTTCACTTGTTTGCACCAACTGGCCAGTGTAAATAAAGGGGGGAAAAAGCTCTAAACACAGGGAATTGGTGCTGAAGTGAGCATGATCCAGGTGAGTGTTGCAGTGGGAAAAGAGCTTTGGAGCCAGCTGCTGCTTGAGCATTCAGTGGATTTTTGAGAGGAGAACTTTAAATGGGTCATTGCTGACCTGTGGCAGGAAATCTCAGAACTAACTAGGTTGGAAAAGACCTTTTAGACCAAGTCCAACTTATTGTAAGTACAAAAGTACTGGATAATTAGCAATTCTCAAATAAAAACTAGCTTAAGTAGATCAACTTGCAGGACAGTCCAGAGGTGACTGGAGTTGGAGAGAATTTGCTGGCCAGGGAGGTGGCTTTGGGTGATATTTTCAGCAATAATTGGTAGTGTCTCATAATTTTTATAAAAAACCTCACTGTATAAATGTGTGTTTATGTGGTACCAGTGGAGGAACAATACGTTTAATTGCAACTAAAATCAGAATTCCTAGAGCAGTACCAGTTGGAAGGAACTTGGGAGACGTGATCCAGTCAGGGGCTGAAAACCATTTTGTGTTGGGAGAACCTCTCAGCTGCCTGGGGTGGGCCATCACAATGATTCCCCTCGAGCCTGCCCCAGGATCCCGACAAAAGCCCTGATCCCTCAAGTTCCAAGTGTTCACCTTCATTTTTGGGTTGTTCCACAGCTGCTGGTACCTGAGCACTGTGCCTTTGCCTGAAAGTTTAATGGGGAAGAGGAAAACTTTAATGTGGAATTGTGTTCCCACTCCTTCCACAGGCAGGCGTTCAGCCCCTGGGATCCATCACCAAAATTCTGTGTCCCCTTCTCCTTCCTCATCTCCATGAGCCCCCACCATGGTCTGGAGCATCCCTGGGCTGATTTGGGGTCCAAAATCAGTGTTCATCCCTGTTTTATCCCAAACACCTCTGGGGAAGTCCACCTGTCCCAGCCCAATCCAGGTGACTTTGGCTTAGGTCAGGCTGCTGGGGCTGTCCCTTGGTGTCCTCATGCTGCACTGCCAGCTATGAGAACTCCCTCATAACAACCAGGAGGTGATGAGAAATTAATTAAATCACACAAAATGGAGGGAAATTAGAAGGGATTAAATACATTTGAGTCTGGGGACCCTGCTGGCACTGCTGGTGCTGGGCCACCAGATAGCAGCACCTGCCCACAGAATCCCTTTTTTTTTTGGGACGTCACTTTTTTGGGTCCCTTTTTATGGTTGCTCCTCTGGGTATGAATTCTATCACCCCAAAATATTTATGGTGTTGAATATGACCCAGAGCAGCACCTCCCGTTAACAGTGTGCCAGGCTCTTTTTGCCTTGAGGGCCACGAAATGGAAATGGGGTTTGGGAAGTGGTGGTTTAGGGGATTTAGTGGGTGAAGGGAGATCCTGGGGGCTGCCAGAGCTCTGGTTCACACCCACAGCTGCTGGGGCTCGGGGGTTCGGAGGGTAAATCCTACAAGCACAGCACAGGCTGAGGGTCTGGGACCCAGAGGGGACAGCAGGAGCTGCTGCAGGGCCCTGCAGCCACAGCAGCACCTGAACCAGGGCAGCAGGTGAACAAACGAGTAAAAATGATATCAAATTGATGGGGTTTTTGCATTGATCACAATAAGGAAACCCCAAAAAAAGGAAACCTAAAAATAAAATAAAACCCTCCAGGAAAGGTGAGAGCTGGGTGTAAGGAAAGGCACAGTCTGAGACTGTGGTTGGAAATTTCCATTTTAGGAGGGATTTAAAGCCAAAATGAGGCTGCGGCAGGAGTGCAGCAGCCCCTGCTGAGCCTCGCTTCCCTGTCCCTGTTTCTCCATGCCCTGGTTGACTCGGGGCGGTTTTGTTCAGCTGAAATCCATGCACAGGTGCCCGGGACAAGCCAGGACTGGTGGCTTTGAGCCAAGGCAGCAGTGAACCAGGGCTTTCCCTGCCAGCCAGGGCTGGCCAGAGCCCGGAGTGCCTCCGGTGGGGTTGGGATCTCAGGGATGGCACAGGATGAGCCACAGCAGAAAACAACTGAAATACAGCATTTTCCTGGACACATCCACGTGTTTCATGCACTTTTGGGGATTTTCAGCATTTAAAAGCAGCAACAGGGCACATAATCCTGGCACCTGGGGGCAAGGCGTGGGTTTATTCCTAGTCCTGGTACCAGGGGGCAAGGCGTGGGTTTATTTCTAATCCTGGTACCAGGGGGCAAGGCGTGGGTTTATTTCTAATCCTGGTACCAGGGGGCAAGGCGTGGGTTTATTTCTAATCCTGGTACCTAACAAGGTGTGGGTTTATTCCAAGTCCTGGTACCAGGGGGCAAGGCATGGGTTTATTCCTAGTTCTGGTACCTAACAAATTGTGGGTTTATTCCTAATCCTGTACCTAACAAGGCATGGGTTTATACATAGTCCTGTACCTAACAAAGTATGGGGTTTATTCCTAATCCTGTACCTAAAGTGTGGGTTTATTCCTAATCCTGTACCTAACAAATTGTAGGTTTATTCCTAATCCTGTACCTAAAGTGTGGGTTTATTCCTAGTCCTGGTACCTGACAAGGTGTGGGTTTATTTCAAATACTGGTACCTAACAAGGCGTGGGTTTATTCCTAATCCTGTACCTAACAAGATGTGGGTTTATACCTTGTCCTGTACCTAACAAGGTGTGGGTTTATACCTTGTCCTGTACCTAACAAGGTGTGGGTTTATTCCTAATCCTGTACCTAACAAGGTGTGGGTTTATACCTTGTCCTGTACCTAACAAGGCGTGGGTTTATTCCTAATCCTGTACCTAACAAGGCGTGGGTTTATTCCTAATCCTGTACCTAACAAGGTGTGGGTTTATTCCTAGTCCTGTACCTAACAAGGCGTGGGTTTATTCCTAGTCCTGTACCTAACAAGGCGTGGGTTTATTCCTAGTCCTGTACCTAACAAGGTGTGGGTTTATTCCTTGTCCTGTACCTAACAAGGTGTGGGTTTATTCCTAGTCCTGGTACCTAACAAGGCGTGGGTTTATTCCTAATCCTGTACCTAACAAGGTGTGGGTTTATTCCTAGTCCTGTACCTAACAAGGTATGGGTTTATACCTTGTCCTGTACCTAACAAGGCATGGGTTTATTCCTAATCCTGTACCTAACAAGGCGTGGGTTTATTCCTATTCCTGTACCTAACAAGGCATGGGTTTATTCCTAATCCTGTACCTAACAAGGTGTGGGTTTATTCCTATTCCTGTACCTAACAAGGCGTGGGTTTATTCCTAGTCCTGGTACCTAACAAGGTGTGGATTTATTCCTAATCCTGTACCTAACAAGGCGTGGGTTTATACCTTGTCCTGTACCTAACAAGGCATGGGTTTATTCCTAATCCTGTACCTAACAAGGCGTGGGTTTATTCCTAATCCTGTACCTAACAAGGCGTGGGTTTATTCCTAGTCCTGGTACCTAACAAGGTGTTGAGTTATTCCTAATCCTGTACCTAACAAGGCGTGGGTTTATTCCTAATCCTGTACCTAACAAGGCGTGGGTTTATTCCCAGTCCTGGTACCTAACAAGGCGTGGGTTTATTCCTAATCCTGGTACCTAACAAGGTGTGGGTTTATACCTTGTCCTGTACCTAACAAGGCGTGGGTTTATTCCTAATCCTGTACCTAACAAGGTGTGGGTTTATTCCCCCCTCTTTACCCAGCACCCACAGGCACTCAGCTCCCTCCTCCTCCTCCCTGCTCTTCTTCCACTCTCCCTCATCACCACCACCATCCCTTCCCTGCTGATTTCCACCAATGCCTACCTCTCTTCCCGGGAATGATTTCCCACCGGGCAGCAGGACTTATTTCACTCATCAAATCTCCCTGCAATCTTTCCACATGAAATATTTAGCCCGGCCCCAGCAAAGCACACCGAGTGTTAACGTGTCACAAGCTGCCTGCAGACAGCATTAGGCTGTAATTTGAAAGTGAGTGAAGTGATAATGCCACGCTCCCTGCTTTTGTGAGCCTGCATTAATGCAGCTCTGCCAGCACCAGGCATCGACTCCCACTAATAGTGTGAGGGAGGGTGGCAAAATTGGGGCTGATGCAGGAAATAAAGGGTATTGACCAGCCCACTGCAGTGCCACAGCGGCCTTTAATCTATTACTGCCCTTGATGGGGGTGTTTTAATGCAACTTCAGTGTCAATCACATTTCCAGTCCCCACTCTGCCTGCTGGGAGGGCGGCAGGACTCGGGTCAGGCTGTTGCTCAGAGCTCATAGGTATTGATCGTGGCCAGGCTCAGGGCTCTGGGTTATAATTATTTCATTAAACCATTTAATGCTTATCAAATATGAACCCCTCTCCTGTTCCATTTAGGAATTGTTGCAATTGTTAATCCATGTCAAGCTTGTTTTGCTGAAATTGGCTGATGCTCCCAAGTGCTCGCTGTGCATCGATCCCAGGAGAGCCCCTCTCCCGTGGCACGGGGATTTGGGGTTGTACCCCAGTGATCCTACGTTAAAGATCATCCCAAACAAGAGCAGGACACCCTGGACCCATCTCAGAGCTGGTTTTGCCCTGGGGGGGTCACAGCGGGGGAGATGCTCGGGCTCTTTCCTTACACCAGAACCTGGAGGATCGGATTGGAGCTGAGCCAGGGCAGGGTCAGGCTGGATTTTAGGGAAAGGTTCTTCCCCCAGAGGGTGCTGGGCACTGCCCAGGGGATGGGCACAGCCCCGAGGCTGCCAGAGCTGCAGGGATGTCTGGATTTTGTGGGATTTTTTGGGTGTCTGTGCATGGCCAGGGGTTGGACTCGATCCTTGTGGGTCCCTCCCAGTTTAGGATATTCCATGACTCTTTTGGAACGCATTCCGTGCCTCAGTTTCCCATGTGACCCATGGAATTAGGGTTTTTAACTCTTTTGGGGTTTAGGGATGAAAAGGGCAAATTATGACCAAAATCCTCCTCTTTTTCAGACAGGCTGTTCATGCCTGTACAGGAGGGAGAAAATTCCCCTTCCAAAGTGTTCTTGAATCCTTCATGAGAATGAAACAATTCTGTTGTTTTTCCCTTAGAACCGGACCATGGCTGCATCCCAGCTGGTCCCAAGTGTTTGAGGCAGCTTTTAGAGCATAGTCTGATGCTGCAGGAGCTTTTCCCTCTTCCCAAGGTGTGTTATTCTCCACCTGAGCACCTTGAACTGGCACAGCCCAGGGGAGTTTGGGGGCTCCTCTTGGTTCCTCACCCTCCAGAAGTGCAAGAGTTTCTCCTGGCACAATCTTTGTGGGATTTGGGCTTGTTTTTTCCTGTTAAAGTGAACTGTGAGTTCCTCTTCATCTCACTTTTCCTCCTCATGAATAGCACATTAAGTCAGGGTTTAATTCCTGGAACTGGAAAATCCCAGAGGAGCTGTGGGAATGCCAGGGACTCTCATCAGCTGCCCCAGGGCACCCTCCTGCCCTCTCTCCCAGCCCAAATCACACAGA
Source organism: Anomalospiza imberbis (assembly GCF_031753505.1). NCBI lineage: Eukaryota > Metazoa > Chordata > Aves > Passeriformes > Viduidae > Anomalospiza > Anomalospiza imberbis. Next base: position 4,147,270 of record NC_089704.1, read on the forward strand.
TGGATAAGAACTGGATGAGCCCAGGTGTGGGGAGCCTTTGGAATGCATTTGTATTCCAGATCCATTGGAGCCTGTATTCGTTGGCACCTTTCCATGAAAGCCCTGGATGCTCTGGAAGAAGCTATATCTTAATTTGAACAAAGTGATTCCAGTTTCTGTGGGCAGGCAGTGCAGTTCCTGCAGAGTCCTTTATCAGTATTCTGTGCTGCCTCCTGGCAGCTGCTCATTTGCTGTTGCCTCAACCTGTGCTGACCTCATTTTCTCTCACAGAGCAGTGAAGGATTTGGTAAAAATTAGTTATATTAGTGGCTCCCGATCCAGCCAGTTTATTTGTGATATGACAAATATTTCAGCCATTAGGATCTTTCCATCTCTTAGCAGCTTAAATGCACTCACTTATATTCCAAATCACTGCTTAATTTAAAAGCCTATTTGTGCAGATTGTCGCAGGCAGGGAAAAAACCTGCGGAACACTCACCCCTCCAAACAGGGCTGTGGGATTGGATCCCCCACTCCATAACTTCACACTGCCTCTAATCACTCTGAGCACGCCAGGAGCACAGCAATTCCACGGAGGAAGGGTGGCAGGAGCTGGGGATGCAGGGCACGGATGGATGCTGCTGCCTCCCCTGCTGGCTGTGCCTCAGTTTCCCCTCCTGATGCCCAGTGCAGGCTGGCCTAGAAGAGAGCTGGGCAGAGCTAAAGAATAAAGCAGGGATTTATTCAAAGGATGTCCTCCATGGATCCACCTTGGGCAGCACCAGAGCCCAGCCAGGGCTGCACCCAAGATGAACCCAAATGGTCCCAAAATGCACGAGCGCTCCCGGGGGCTCTCACTGTGATCAGCTCTGCTCCATTGGCACATTGCAGTTCATTGTCCCATTCCAGCTTTAGCCCGTGCAGTCCCATCCTGCTCGTTTTCCTCTCTCCAGCCCACGTTGTTTGTGCTCCTGGGCTGAGATTTGGATCATTTGTCCTTGGTGCCCAGCTGGAGCAGGAATTGTTTTGTCTCCCCGCTCTGTGCAGAGAGCTCAGCATCCCCTCATGTGAACCCCAGACCCACACACTGAAGCAGAATCTGAGAAATAGAAAAGCTAAACCTGAGGCATCACTCTCTCCCTGCCAGGGTTTTGGGAGCCAGGTGGGTTTGGGAATGAGGACAGAGGTCACTGCAGGGTTAGGGAAGGGCAGGAGGGATTCAAAGCAAGCCTGGCAGCAGACAGGAGATCATGGGATGGTTTGGAAAGGACCTGAAAGCTCATCCTGTTCACCCCCTGCCCTGGCTCCCGCTATCCCAGGCTGCTCCCACCCTGGCCTTGCACAGTTCCAGGGAAGCGTGCTGGTTCTTGGGGGGATGTTTTCATGTTTCCCGTGTCCCAAACACTGCCATGAAATAAATAACCTCGCTGTCTTCCCATGCCCCGCTCAAGGAGGGAGGGAAGGGCTGGGAGCACAGGGAAGATGTCGGGATCACCCCTTGCTGCTGCCCCTCCCTGAACTCCTAAAATCCAGCCAGCCCATTCCTCCAGGCTTTCCTTGCACCTCCAGGAGGCTTCAGCTCGTCCTTTAGAGGCTCGAAGGTTTGTATTTGCTGGAGACAACATCAGGATGTGACTCTAGGGTCGCTTGAAGGGGTGGGCACAGGTCCCAGTGAAATCCCAGGAGCTGCTGATCCCTGGTCCACCGGGCTGTCCCTGTTCTCTCCCTCTGGATCTCCCTGGGGAACTTCTCTCTGCTCCTTTGGGGTTTTATTTTTTTTCCCCTGGGGAATTTCTCAGTGCTCCTTGTAGGTTTTTTTCGTTTCCCCCTGGGGAACATCTCAGTGCTCCTTTGGGGTTTGTTTTCTTCCCCCCACCAGGGAATTTCTCAGTGCTCCTCTGGGGTTTTGGGTTTTTATTTTATTTTTTCTTTATCCCTGGGGAACATCTCAGTGCTCCTTTGGGGTTTTGGGTTTTTATTTTATTTTTTATTAATCCCTGGGGAACATCTCAGTGCTCCTTTGGGGTTTTGGGTTTTTATTTTATTTTTTGTTTATCCCTGGGGAACATCTCAATGCTCCTTTGGGGTTTGTTTTCTTCCCCCCACCAGGGAATTTCTCAATGCTCCTTTGGGGTTTTGAGTTTTTATTTTATTTTTTCTTTATCCCTGGGGAACATCTCAGTGCTCCTTTGGGGTTTTGGGTTTTTATTTTATTTTTTATTAATCCCTGGGGAACATCTCAGTGCTCCTTTGGGGTTTGTTTTCTTCCCCCTTCTCCAGGGAATTTCTCAATGCTCCTTTGGGGTTTTGGGTTTTTATTTTATTTTTTCTTTATCCCTGGGGAACATCTCAGTGCTCCTTTGGAGTTTTTTCTTTCCTCCCCGCCAAGGGAATTTCTCAGTGTTCCTTCGAGTGTTTTTGCCCACCCAAAGCTGGGAAACAAATGCAGGTTGTGTGATTTATTTTTGCCTCTTCTTCCCCCTGGAGCTGAGCTCTTGGGATGAGACACAGCAGACATTTCCCTTGGACTTCCAGGAGCTGAAGTTGATTTTTGAGGAATAAAGGACTCACAGCTTAACCCAGTAAATCTCTGCCTCTGGATTATCTGGAGCAGGCAATGAGGGACAAATTCCACAAGCACAAAAAGGAAATGATATTTTGGCCATTGTCTCTTCGAGCTGGTGAATTCCTTCCCTTCCCAACTCTCTGCAATCCATCAAATCCAGCTCTCCCTGCCTGCTCCAGAGAATCCTGCAGAGCATCTTCAGGGTGGTCAAAAAGTAAGGAAAGGCACTGATAAGTAAAATTCTTGGAATTTTACTCACATGGAATTCCTGCTTGTGTCAGCTGGGATGTTTGAACTCAAACTGAAACACAAAATAGCTCTAAAGTTTTACACTAGGTTATGGCAGAGGATTCTGACTGAAAATCATTATCCTTGGTAAATTTTCCTGTGCAACAATGATGAATTTTCCTTTCACAATTAGGGAGTGATGGAGACACATTTAGTGGCAAGGAAAAGCTTCACAAACCAGAGCAAACTGTAATTCTTGCTCAGCCTCACTCCTCAACTTGCAAGGCTCTGGGAGTTCAGATGCTGATGGAAGTGCATCGATTTTCCCTTATATTGAAAGCTTCCAAAAAAAAAAAAAAAAACAACCCTCCTCAACAAAAAAAAAAACCCCAACCCACCTCCCGGGCTGCAAGTCCCATGGTTCCAATTAAAATCACCTGTTAACTTCAAAAGGTCTCTTTTTAAAAAGGGTTTAAAAGATTTTCATTTAATTGATTCAATGTAAAATGCCCTTTACAATTACCACTATAAACTACTTGTTTCCCACTGAGTAAGACCCAATTTGAGATGTTTATCAAGACTTTGCACTCTTTCCACTCTCCATACTGAGTTCTTAAATTCTTTATTGACAGCTTGCATCTGTCAGCGAGGGATATTTTTAGTTTGTGGCAAGAAAGCTTTTAAAAGGTTGTAATGGCTTGATTTTGTAGTCTCTGTAGCCTCAAGAAAGAAATCAGCTCTAAATGGCCTCGTTCGTGGGGGCAGTGCTGGGTGCCCCTCATTTCAGAGCAGGAAAATGCCAGGATTTCACAAATTTCTCAGTGTTTCCGTGAAGGTTTAGTGCAAAAATCATCCTCCCCCTCGGATTTCTGGAATTTTTGTTTCCTACCATGAACTTCTTCACAATTAATAAACTTTGTGGCACTGACTGGGTCCTCCTCAATCTCTGACTTTGACCGTGGGGTTCGTTTAGAACTTTGGGGCTGATCCCTGTGGGTGCTTTCCAACCCAGAACATTCCACAATTTGTCCTCAAAAAACTCCTAAAGCCCCTCCTAAATTCCACAATTTGTCCTCAAAAGACTGATGAGCCCCACAGTTCCACTGAGGAGAGTTTGCTGTATAAAACCCATTTATTTGACCCCATTTGCTGTCTCATTGTGGAGATTTAATTTCATTTTTTTTTTCAGCAAGAAAAGGCTCCAGAAATCAAAGTCCAACTTGTTGGGTGTTTGGTGGATTTTAGTCTGGGGAGTATCCTTTGGGGAAAAGCAGCTCCCTTCTCCTTTCTCTTCTCTGGGGAAAGAAGAATTCTCCAGCTTTTCATCCCAGGAGCGTTGAATCTTGCAGTGCTTCAAGAAATCAAACAATTCCTGTAACCCCCAACTCTCAGAAATTGTGGAACACGAATATTTTACCAGCAAAAATCCCTTTTCCTGCAGTTTTACACCTTTGACTGAGGAAATAAATTCTTCAAATCTTCAAATCAAGGAGAGCTGAAATCTTGCAGTGCTTTGAGGAGTCAAACAATTCCTGTACCCCCAACTCTCAGAGCTTGTGAAATACGAATATTTTGCCAGCAAAAATCCCTTTTCCTGCAGTTTTACACCTTTGGCCTGGGGAAAAAAGAATTCTCCAAGTCTTCAACCCAAGGAGGGCTGAAATCTTGCAGCGCTTTGAAGAATCAAACAATTCCTGTACCCCCAACTCTCAGAAATTGTGAAATATGAATGTTTTAGCAGCAAAAATCCCTTTTCCTGCAGTTTCACACCTCTGACCCCTCAGGCTGCAGGAGCCAAGGAGGGAAGGGTCTCTCTGCAGAGGATCTCCACCTGCTGCCTCCAGGGAGCTGCTGGGAACTGGCTTTTCCCAGGAAAAACGGGAAAAACTGGGACAAACTGGGGAAAAAGTGGGGAAAAAACTGGGGTTTGTGAGTCCTTCAGGCAGCAGAAGGAAAGAGATTTTTCTCCCTGGCAGTCAGCATGGATAGAATTGAGCAAATGTCAGCCCAAGAGAGTTTTTTTTTCCCTTGTAAACCCATTTGTGTCTCCATTAAGGGAGAAGGAAAGTGCTTCCCTTCAGCCCCTACACCTTGAGCATCCTCCCCAGCACATAAGAACAAAGCACAACCCTCCTAGAACAGGGGCTGGCATCTCCTGCTCTTTGCTCTGCCTGCATTTCAGCCTTTCTCCAAGATATTTTTTTGGGGAAAAAGCCATTTTTGTGCTGCTCAGCAGCGTTGCCACGACTCCTCATTAATAAAACACATTTTAAGCGTGCTTAAACCCAGCCCAGCTCTCTGACCTGGGCTTGCTGCTGATTAAAGCCCCTCCTAAATTCCCCAAACCCCTCCTAAATTACCCCAATTACACTTTGATAAGCTCAGAGTTTGTTTCCACACTTTAAATTCAAATTCTACCCAGACCAAGAGAGAGAACCTTACAGCCCCTGGCTAATTACAAACACAACAGGTTAAAGTGTCCAGCACCAAGGTGATAAATATGGGCATAATTATGGGGTTATTGTAGGAGCTTAATTAGGAGAGCTGTAATTAGCTGCTTCTTCCCAATTTTCATTGAGCAGCTAACAAAAATCAAACTGAGAATATTTTCATTTAAAAGGCATTCTCGACAAAAATCAAATGGAGAATATTTTCATTTAAAAGGCATTCATAGAAGAGATTTAATTATTCATTGGTGACTACGGGGCGGAGAAATCGCCTCTTTTGTGCCAGGAGTGGGGAGAAATGAGGCTGCCAGCCAAAAAATAAACCCCCAGCAGCTTTAACCTGGAATTTTGGTGCCAGTCCCTGAAGAATTCTGGGAGTCCTCGCCTTCGCTTCGGTGAGGTTTCATTTGCAAACTTCAGTTTGCAAAATTTCCTTCCCTTTTTTTGGGGGGGGGATGAGGGGCTGCTGGGCGCTGCCAAGGAGAGCCTGGCTC